>NC_045428.1:369335511-369637261 GCF_902635505.1 Sarcophilus harrisii
TTGTTTCATATAGAACAATAATTGAAACAATAAATGGATACAGAAGAATTTGATTTATCTGAGTACTTAATTGAGCATATAGATATATTTCTTGTTGGAGTAGGGTATGAATAGTTCCAATTCAACTTCTTTCCTAGTCATAGAACCTTATGTACATTAATCCAGTTCTCATTTTCCCTTAAGTTGTCCATCCTCTCTCACTAAATACCATTCAAACATGAACCCAGGATGTCCTAATTATTTGCATAGCCTTAGGCAATAACCTCCCAAGCATAATTTTGCAACCACCCTGTGGTGCCTAAATATTACAGAATCAAAGCATTTAGAGCTATAAAGGAAATCATTGATCATCTAGTCCAATCCATATCCAAATGAAATTTCCAATGAAATAGATTTGACAGTAATCAAGTTTTTGCTTGAAGATCTTCAGATAAGAGGGAACCTATCACATTTTAAGGCAGCCCATTCTCTTTCTGGATAACTCTTATTGTTAGGAAATTGGAGGGGATTATGAAGCTTAAATTTTTGTTGTTGTGTCATTTCAATCTCTTCCAACTCTTTGTGATCCCATTTTGGGTTTTCTTGGCAAAGATACTGGAATGGTTTGTCATTTCCTTCTCCAGCTCATTTTACAGATGAGGAAGCTGAGGTAAATGGTTTAAATAATTTGGCCAGGGTCACACAGCTAATGGATATCTGATGCCAGATTTTAATTCAAAGATGAGTCTTTCAGACTCAAGGCCCAACACTCTATCTACTGTACTAACTAACTAGCTGTTCCTAGTTAAATTTGCCTCTTTGGAATTTCCACTGATGACTTCTAGTTTTATCTCCTTGGGTCAAACAGAAAAAGTTTAATCCTTAATACACATAATAACTTTGTGACAGATGTATATAAAGGAAAATATTGCCAACTCATGCTGCATTTTTGGAGAACATACGTATTAGGAAGTCTTTGGAACTTGTCTCTATTGACTTTTCTGCCCCTAGAAGGAGATAGTAAAAGTACAAGTCAATTTTTTTTTTTACTGAGGCTATTTGGGTTAAGTGACTTGCTCAGGGTCACACAGCTAGGAAGGTTTAAGTGACTGAGATCAAATTTGAACTCAGGTCCTCCTGACTTCAGGGCTAGTGCTCTATCCACTGTGCCACCTAGCTGCCTCTTACAAGTCAAATCTTGGTAGTGACTGACCATCCAGCAGGTAATCATAATAATACCTAACCAGAAACTGAAAAACTAAAATGTTGTGGGAAAAGTATTTTTCAGTGTATGAATTTCTTGCTAGTACCCATTCTAATCAAAGCAAGGACTTTGAGAGCAAGTTACTCCATGAAATGTAGACTTTGGAAGTTATCAAAATTCTAGGATTACTCCTTATCATCCCCAAGGAAACCCATATTCTAAAGGTTTTAACTGAATACTGTTGAATATGTTGAGATCACAACAAAAGGTTCAGTAGAGTCAATATATCTTCTAGTACATTCATACAATTCACCATACTTGCTCATATTCTTGCATGAATCATACCTGCCTTTTGACTTATATTTTGGTACCTCAGAGAAGGAAGTGATGCAATTATTCATACTCAGTACATTTTCCAATTGAAGGAGAAACTGAGAAATACCTAATTACAAAATAGCCCCAGAAGTGTAGAGGGTCCTATCAGAACTATTTAACATCTTCTATTGCCCATAGAAAAATGAATGTAACTTTCTAATGAATTTGTAGAGAGAAATGATGAACACTCACCTAGCAAAAGGTTGAAAAGAAGAGACTATTCACCCACTGTACAGAGATTTAAATAAATGGCTTTCCTTTCTATTCTCTAAGTATATTTGTTGTGGAACTGCTATTAGGTAAGGAAAGGGTCGAATCTGGGATATAGGGTTTGTGATCTGATCTTTCTTGTAAAATGACAAAGGAATCAGAAATTAGATTGAATCTAATCATATCCCATTTCTCTGAGGAGAGCAAAATAGTTCCCTTTGCACCAACTCCCTGCTTCCTCTTCTGGCAAAAATTAATCTCCCTTGGAGCAGGTCGAGAGGCAAAGGGGATTGAGATGTTTGTCCTGCCTCCCTTCTAGTCACACAGCAACAGGCCTCATACTAATGCTCATCCTCTCTATCCCTTCTGAGGACTAGCTGGAGCATCCTAAAAGGGTCAGGTAAAGGTAGGAGCACTTTTATCTCTTTCCATTTTCACCTTTCCCCTCACACAGAGCAAGGTCTTTATCTCCATCAATAAGGAGAAAGTGCCTTACCATTAGCCTTTGAGGGGGTTACAATGTGATTCTATAATTAAAATTCAGCATGAATTTGAAAAAATGTAACACCATAGATTTAGAGGTGGGAGGGACTTTAAAGCCAATTAGCCTTATCATGACTCTTATTTTACAGGTGAAAAACTGAAAGAATAGTGAAGTGACTTATTCAAGGTTACCAGAAGCATGTAGATGTGATTTTATATTCCCAGACTTGAAATGATGCTTTCCATTAAGCCATGCTACTTTTAAAGACTTTGTTCATTATAACCTTGGGTAAAAGATATTGTGACAGAGAAAACTGGAATTTGGCTAAAAAAAGAAAAAGAAAGAAATTTTGTATTGACCATGGATGTCATTTACCTGTGCCCATTATCCTAGGTAATAGAGGATTTCCTTTGGTTAGCCCTGCTAGACTTTGTGGAAGTTCAGGACCTAATTTTAAGAAGTATTAGTTTGCCAGAAATTAAGAAGTGAAGTCACACCAGTAACCTTTGTAAGGAAAAACTTTTTCCACACTGTCAAATGCAAAAGTTTATGCCAAAGGCAAAGGAAACTTTTAAACACAGCAATAACTTGTTCATTGCTTGGTAAATCACTGATTCCTCTTATTTAGATCTTACAGTATGTTTGCAGGGGGAGAAACGGAGGGAAGGGGCAACAATCCAGAGCTAAGTAACTTGCCTAGGATTACATAGCTAGTAAACGTGTGATACTAGTGATTTGAACTCAGGATCAATGCTTTATCTACTGTGTCACTTAGCTGCCTGATGCTTTTTTTCTTGAAATCATGTTTTCAAAATATTATTCAATTTAAATTCAACAAAAATTATTTGGGGGGCTTTTTTGTTAATAGTATTTTATTTTGTTCAATTACATGCAAAGATAGTTTTCAACATTCATATTTTACAAAATTTTGAGATCCAAATTTTCCTCTCTCCTCCCCTTCCCGTTCTTAACCCCCACCCCAAAATGGCAAGTAATGTGATGTAGGTTTTACATGTACAATTATGTTAAACATATTGTCACATTAGTCATGTTGTGAAAGAAGAATCAGAGCAAAGAAAAAAACCACAACAAAGAAACAAAAATAGTTAAAATAGTATGCTTCAATCTGCAGTCAGACTCCATAATTCTTTCTCTGGATGTGGAAAGCATTTTTCATTATGAGTATTTTGGAATTGCCTTGGATCATTGTATTGCTGAGAAGAGATAACTATATTATCATCAATACACAATGTTGCTGTTACAATGTTCTCTTAATTCTGCTCACTTCACTCAGCATCAATTTATATCTTTTCAAGTTTTTCTGAAATCTGTTTGCCCATTATTTCTTTTTTTTTTAATTTTATTTTTATCTAATAGCTTTTTATTTACAGGTTATATGCATGGGTAACTTTACGCATTAACAATTGCCAAACCTCTTGTTCCAATTTTTCACCTCTTACCCCCCCACCCCCTCCCCTAGACGGCAGGATGACCAGTAGATGTTAAATACATTAAAATATAAATTAGATACACAATAAGTATACATGACCAAAACGTTATTTTGCTGTACAAAAAGAATCAGACTTTGAGATATTGTACAATTAGCTTGTGAAGGAAATCAAAAATGCAGGTGGACATAGATATAGGGATTGGGAATTCAATGTAATGGTTTTTAGTCATCTCCCAGAGTTCTTTCTCTGTTGCCCATTATTTCTTATAACACAATTGTATTCCATTCATATGTCACAACTTGTTTAGCCATTTCCCAATAAATTAGCCTATTGGGCATAGTTCCAAATTACTTTCCAAAATGGTTGAATCAGTTCACAATTGCCTCTAGCTCAAAGCATTAATGCCCCATTTTCCCATATACCCTACAACATTTATCATTTTCCTTTTCTGTCATATAAGCCAATCTGACAGGTATGAGGTAGTAGCTCAAAGTTGTTTTAATTTGTATTTCTCTAATCAATAGTGACTTAGATAATATTTCATATGGTTATAGATAGCTTTAATTTCTTTATCTGATAATTACCCATTCATATCCTTTGAAACCACTTATCAATAGGGAAAACAAGCTTTTATTCATCACCTGCTATGTACTAAGGACTATCCTAGAAGATACAAAAACAAATATTAAACAGTCCTTGCCTTCTAGCTTATATTCTATTAAGGATGGGGAAATACATGAATATTGATGATAAGTAAATGCAAAAAAAAAAAAAAAAAAGCAAAACAAGTAGAAAATAAAAAGCCTTTTGTAGGAGGTGACACGAACTGAGACTGTAAAACAGATGGCAGTTCAGTGGGGTAAGGAAAAGTACAAGGAGGTGTACATTCCTGCATGGGAATGGCACATTCAAAGGCTGCTAAAATAGAAACTAATGAATTGACTCTTTTATATATCTTGAATACTACTGCAGGTCACTTAGAACACAAGGCACAGGGCAGAAACTATCTTATATTTATTTGTTTCTCTTCCAGGACCTGGCACTTTGCAATGAATATTGATTAAATGATGTAATTCTCAGGGACAGTCAGAAGCACACATAACTGGGCATGCAGTATTTTTTTTGCTAATGATAATTGATTGATGCTATGTCCAAGCTACTAAAAGAAGGGATATATTGTGTTGTTCAGTTGAGAAATGACTTTTCTTCCTCTGTTTGAGGTTTTCTTGTAAAAATATTGGAGTGGTTTGCCATTTTCTTCTCCAGATAATTTTTCAGGTGAAGAAACTGAGGCAAACAGGGTTAAGTGAATTGTCTAGGATCATACAGCTAGCTTTGAAGCTAGCTTTAAATTCACAAAGATGAATCTTCCTTGCCCCAGGTACAGGCTTCCACTGTACCATCTAGCTGCCTAGCTTCCTATCATAGAAAACAGAAAAGGATAAATTGCTACCTTATTGATAACTTTAATTTCTTTACCTGAAAATTGCCCATTCATATCCTTTAACCTTTATTATAGGGGAAACAAACTTTTATTAATCGCATGCTATGTGCCAAGCATTATCCTAGAAGATAACAAAAACAAATATTAAACAGTACCTGCCTTCTAGCTTATATTCTCTTGAGGATGGGAAAAGAACATGAACATTGATAAGTAAATCAAAAGAATATACAAAACAAGTAGAAAATAAAAAGCCTCTGGTAGGAGGTGACACTTGAGCTGAGGCTGTAAGACAGATTAGCAGTACAATGAGGTAAGGAGAAGAACAAGGAGGTGTTCTGAAAATATTCTCACTGTTTATTTTCCAGTCACCCACTGAAAACCCATAAACTAAATAACAATGACTTTTCAGCTGGAAAGAGAAGCTTGCATTAATTCTTTTAGCAATTTTTTTGGTATTAAACGACAATCTTCTCTGTTCTGGTCTTATAGTTTCTCAGCAAAGGGAAATGATAATTCACTGAAATATACCATGGTAGAAAATGAGGAGGAGATACTTAAGAATACCTCAGAAGGTAGCTGCTGTTCTTCCTGGTCCCATCACAATCTCAGAGAATTAACCCAAAGAACTAATTGTCTCTTGAGTCAGAGACATGGCAGGATCAAAGAAGAATCTTTTCTTCATTTCCCTTGATTCTGGAGCCCCTAGATAAAACTTGGAAGGGTAAAGGAGGGAGAGGAGAGAATGGGATGGGGTACCTTAAGACTTATCTCACATTCTTTTTCTGAGATTAACACCGTATACCTCTATCCAGATTTCTCAAATTCACTATGTCCCAAATGCCTCATTTCCTCGACCTAACCTTTATCTCCATCCTAATCTCCCTCTTTCTGTTGATAGAACCAGCCAATTACACATATTCAAAATCTCATTATCACCTTTGACACTTTCTTCTTCCCTACTATTTCATTATACTAAAGGGACTGGCCAGTTGGGGACTTGATCTTCAGAGAATTGTAAATGTGTTCTGCTTGCTGTCAATTCATAGGAAGGTTTTGGTGAGCCTACTTTTGAAAGTATGTGACATTGTGTAATAAAGGAGACTTATCCTTGATTCAGAGGATGCACGATTGTTCTGTAAATGTTACTTGTCCACTAACTCCATAGTGGGCTGGGGTTTCTACTGAACTGAAACTGAGATTTTAAAACATTTTCCTGAGTTCAAATATGGTCTCAGATTTATAAGCTGTGTGACCCTGGGCAAGTCACTTAATTCCATTTGCCTTAGTTTCCTTATCTGTAAAAAGAAGCTGGAAAAGGAAATGGCAAACCAGTCCAGTAATTTGGCCGAGGAAACCTCAAATGTGGGAAACAACTAAACAACAGTAACAGCAATTGTTCATGGAAATTAGCATAACCTCATTAAATCTTATTAAAGGGCATTATGTGATTCATATAAACAAAAATTTTTTAATTCCATATCTCATCCTCATAGGGAAGCTATTTTAATTTCTTCAAAAATTAAGAGTACAAGCTCTAGACGATGCTCACAACTTGGAAATTATAAGCATTGCATAGACCTAGATTGTATGTCTGCTGACTAAGGATCAGCCTTGCTAAATTGGGAGAGGCTTATTACCAGAAGAAGGTTAGTGACCTTTTGGTGATCTGGTAATTAATATTTTTGGCTGTAGGAACTCATTATACAGTATGCTAAACCTTAAAGGAGTTGAAGTCTGCACTGGGGGAGATAGTACTCACATTCATGAAACCATAAATCTTTTAAAAGAGAATATATAATTCTTTAATATATGCTTTATTTGTGCTTTTAAAATGATATATTTGTGAACACTCAGATAGTTGGAGATAAAGCTTTCTTAACTAAATTAATTTTAAAATGTTTAACAAGGTTAAGCAAGACTGGATACACCTTTCTAGGGTTCTGTTTGTATGTTCTGTTATATATGCCTAATAATAAAAAATTGAATATATGAAACAACAGCAAGATTATGCAATGATCAACTATAACAGATTTAGTTCTTTTCAGAAGTCTAGTGATCCAAGGCCATCTCAATAAACTTTGGCTAGAAAATGCCATCTGTGGAGGCTGAATGCAGCTACATTCACTTTTTTTTTTCTTCTGTTTTTTTTTTTTTCTTTTGTGATTTCCCTTTTGTTCCAATTTTTTCTTTCCCAACATGATTTATAGGGAAATGTTAAAAAATGAATGTATGTGTATGATCCTCCCCCATAAAAAGGTTGTTTTTACATGTAGCTGGGGAAAATAATTTTTTTTCAAAAATTAAAAGAAAATTGGCCTTTATTGGTGGCTTTTATACTTTATATAATATTTTCTCAACATTTTTCTGAGTAGAGAGTGGATCTAATCTGAATTTTTACTACTACCAATTAAATTAACTTTTGTTTATTTTGAACTTGACAAATAACAGTACACAGGAACATTTTTATATACTAGGAACAGAAAAAAGGATTGCATATGAAATGATATAGCTATTTATTTAAAAAGCTTAAATTTTATCAGGTTACAGCAAAATACATTTCTCTTCATTTACTAGTTTTACAAAAGGCTAATATTCTTAGAAAAGAAGTATCTCTTCTGACAAATGTTAAAAGAGATGACCTTTTAACAAATATATGAAATTCTGTCTTAATAATATCATTCCACTTTCACTACTATCCCTAAAATTTCTTAATCTTTAATACCTTAGATGGTACCAGTCCTTCACTTATATATGATAGATGACTATAGTTTAAATGATTAAATTTGTGATATTCCAAAATTTATATATCTAACTACTAGAAATCACAAATCACAAAGGAGATATTTGCTCTTTTTGTCCTTTTCATAATGGTGAATTTGGAAAGCTATACTCTTAATCCAGTGATGTTATATTTGTTCAGAATATTTTAGAGGCTTTTCTTTGGGAATTACCTTTAGAGTTTTTTTGAATGTTGACAATTATTTGTCCTCTGACCTTTACACGAGGGGGTAAAAACTGAGGCAACATGGTACAATATGTGGAGTTTAAAATCATCCAATCTACAACAAAGGAAACAGGATAAGTTCTGAGGCAATGACACTTTATCAAAGGGTCTATTGTCCCCTTTAAAGGAGTGGACCTTACGTCTTCACAATTTGATATGTCTCCTTCCTGCAAGGCCTTTCTTTGAATAAGGTCTGACACCTTAATACTCTAGAGGGGTTACACAAAATACAGACAGATCTTGTTGGTTGATAGATCTTTCTCTTGAGGGTCAAAAATAATGTATCAGCCAAAAACTTGTATCAGAAGGGGAATCTCAGATTGAGTGAAACATGGGGGATCTTCAATAAATGGTTGTAAAATGGAGATGATCACACTCATGTTGGACAAAAAAGAGTGTTCAAGCAGTAAAAAAATAAATTGGAGGACTTTCCATATAATTGAGTCTCCTCCATCATGCTGGGCTTGGTCACCAAGGAAAAATCAAGGTAACAAGGAAAAAAACAACAACAACTGGTAGAAGTCCTCTAATTAAGGTTCCTGTGATTAAGCAAATTAACTTAGATCTGCAGTTCACAATTCTGAGGCCTACTATCAGAACTTATCATCATCACCCTATGGAATCATATCAAATTGATTAATACTGATTGGAATAGAGTAGAGATGCAAATCAATCATTATTTTTTGCAGGTGGAAAGATGCTGGGTCAGACAATTTAGGTTTGTATTCTAGTAAATCTACTTGCTACCTTCCGGACCTTTACCTTCTTTGGGTCTAAAGTTCTTCATCTATGAAATGAAGAGTTTGGACTAGACTATAAGTGGTCTTCTCTGTTTAACTTTGTGATCCTATGATATGGAAAACTAAGTCAGATGAATAAGATGGGCAGTACTATTTTGGATGGAAAATGATATGATTAAAAATGAGGAGTCAAATTTCATGTGGCCCATAAATTAACCTTGAAGGAATTTCCAAAAGGAATCCCAATCATGTTCCATCTCTGATCTCTATGTTTTTGCTGATCCACAGATTTAAATGTATTTCATTTAGCACTGTCTTTCATGCCCTTCTTTTCCTTTAAAATGGTGTAAGTACCAAATGAAACCTCTCCTGATTCCTCCAACCCTTAGTGCCTTCCCTCTCAAACTGTCCAACACTATTAATGTTTAACTTCACTTAATATAGTGCTATTTATTCATTTTTTCATTATACTGAAAATGTATACTTGTTTTCTCATTAGAATATAAGCAGCTTGGAAGAAGAAATTTGTTTCTTTTTATTTGATCCCCAGTAACTGGCAACCATTATTTAATAACAACATAATTATTTATTAATAATAGTAATAATTATTGATTTCATGAATAAATGCTTAGCTTCCCAAAGCTGCTACTCCAAACTCTCATTTGGATGTGTAAGTTCCATTATGTTTGTTTAAAAAACAGATCTCTCACTACTTTTAAGTCAGGGACTCATAAAATGTGAGTCTGATATCTTTTTTGTTGTTGTTTTTTTTATTGAGGGAATTGGGGTTAAGTAACTTGTGCAGGGTCACACAGCTAGGAAATATGACATCTGAATTCAGATTTGAACTCAGGTCCTCCTGACTTCAGGGCTGGTGCTCTATCCACTGCATCACCTAGCTGCCCCTGAGTCTGATGATATCTTAAAGATGATCTAGTCCAAACACTTTATTTGACTTATGAGAGAATGGTCCCATCTTTCATATGAACCAGTCTTTAATGATTTGAGTAAGTATTATTGTCCCTTTTCAAATCACTGAAGTCAATAAGAAAAACTTAATCTCATAAATTCAGAAATGTTAGGATAAAGAGTTGCTGGTGCTGGCTCCTAGCAATTCTTTAAATATGGCAGGAACACTAACACTTGGGGGCTATGAGACTTGTTTGAGTGCCTCATCACTCGAAGGCTAAAAACTTGGACTGGCCAATCAGAGAGGATGATTTGAGCCCTTATGGACCAGCACAGTAACAATCCTATGTGATGATCTCTGAACCTGCTGTGTCAGCAACCAGAAGACTGTATTAATCAGTCATCAGGAAGGGACACTTCCTTGCTTATAGCTTTACATAAGGCCTTTTACCAAACTCTTTCCCTGAGCTCAGTTCTAACTTCAGCACTATATATATATATGCCTTCCTGTTGGAGAGAAATAAAGCTCACACACATCCTAATGCTGTTTTGTCTTTCTTAGACTGAACTTTGGGAAAAGATTGACAAGACAAATGATCATCATTAGAGAGAACTGCCATTGAGGAAATTCCCTCTGCCATTGCACTAAAGGAGTACTTTCTTCGAAATCTTGTAATATTCTAGTCTATCTGATATAAACCCCATGAGAGACCATTAAACTAGTCTGTGTGCGTTGGTGGATCCTTTCTGTTGGGGTTTTCTGAAGGCAGCCTTAGTTTCAGTTGATATAAATAATTACTCCAAAATCTCAGCCAGCTGGTAAAAATGCAAACGTTTATTTCTCCTTCCAAAATAGCCCAGTTAGCACAGGCCTATCTCTCTGCCTGGCTCCAAGAGATCTTGCAGCTTTGTCCTTGGCTTCTGCCTCTGCTTTCTTCAGCCTCCAGGCAGCACCAAGGTAGAAGATACAATGAATCTCTCTTGCCTGGAAGATAGGGCTTGTAGGCTTTCTTCCAGAGTCTCCTGTCTCCAACCCCCATCAATGTTACGGAATAATTCCCCCCTTAGTTTTAAGAGCTTCCTCCATATATATCATCTCCCAAAGGTTAACTCCTCCTTCTCGAGGCAGGGATTATGGGTTATCTCCCAGAGTGCTCTCTGGTCCTAAGAACTTCAAGAGAGGTGTGAATTCAGACTAAGCCCTACTAAGCCCTGCATTCTCCCAAACGTGTGAACTCCATTGAGTACTTGGATATTTATGAGCTCTCTAAAGGTGTGAACAGAAGCATTGTTCTATCAGTTCAACTTAGTACTTTGTTTCAAGTTCTGGCCCAAAATTTTTCTTTCTAAGATCAAATCAATCACACTGAAACATGCCAAAACCAGATAACTATTGTCTCTATCAACTCCAATGTCTTAACACTTTGTAAAGATTCCAACACCTTTCTGCCAATTTTCTGGTTTTAACACATAGACCTTAACATGTATATAATAGGAGATAAGAATAATTAGCATGTATATAGTGTTTTGAGATTTGTGAAGTATGTTACTTGTGTTTTGTTATTTGATTCTCACAACAACCTTGAGAAGTAAGTATTGTTATTATCCTCATTTGACAGAAGAGAAAACTGAATTCAAGATAGATTAAATTAATTGTCTAGGATCACATGGCTAAGAAGTATCAGAGAAAGGATTGAAAATCAAGTCTACCTGATTCCAAGTGGAGCTCTCCATGCACTGCATCATCTTTTCCCCTAAGGAAAAGACAGCTCTGTTCAGTTTATTAATATTTTGCTCTATGTATTTTTTTCTTCCCTAAATAGGGAAAGATAGAGAACACTTTGTGAATCAGAAAGCTGTTAAAAAGCATGTGGTAAAGCTGGTGGGGAGCTGCAAATGAAGGGCAGATACAGGGAACCCTGGAGCCTGATAAAGGCAATGTTTTGATCTCAAACATTGGGATGCAAAAGATGAGTGACAAGAGAAACTTGTAGAAACTGGTAGAAACAAGGGGTCAGCAATTGAATGGGGAGAAAATATTGGCACAGAAAGAAAAAAAACAATAAAAGAGAATTTAAATTTGCTTTTATAAGATTTATATTTATTCATTCCCTACCTGCAATGGAGGTATTATTATTATCCTCACTTTACAAATGAGGAACTGAGACAAACAGGGTTAGGTGATCTGTCCAGGGTCACACAGTTAATATATGTGAATTCATGAAGACAAGTTCAGTCCTGATTCCAAGTCCAGTCTTCTCTCCACTGCATTACCTACAAACCTAGATAATGACCAACACTTCACATCATAAGCTAATATAATATTCAAATGGTTATACTGTATGACTTAAAAAGAGGGATATCATAAACAAATTATAGAGGATCAAGGAAAAAATTATCTATCAGATTTATATTATGAGAAGACTTTTATGACCATAAAAGGAATAGAGAAGCTCACAGAAACTAAAATGGACAATTTTGATTGCATAAATTTAAAAAAGTTTTGTAACAAACAAAATAAATGGAACTTAAATTAGGAGAGAAGTAGGTAAATGGGGGGGGGGAACTATAGCATTTTTCTCTAATAAAGGCCTCGTTTTTAAAATACAAAGGGAACCAATTTAAATTAGTTAGAAGAGCCATTCCCCCAATTAATAAATTGACAAAAGATAGGCAATTTTCAGAAGAAGAAATGCAAATTATCAAAAGCCATATAAAAATGCTCTAAATCACTAATAATTAAAGAAATGAAAATTAAAGCAACTCTAACATTGTACATCATCACACTTACAAGATCAGCAGATTTGACCCCCAAAAAAGAAAATTGACGAATGAAGTGGAGCTGTCAGAAAATGGTGAGTTGATAAACATTTATTAAGCATCTATCATGTACTAGCCTAAATTCTGGGGATAAAAAAACAAGGCAAAAGATAGTCCCTGTGTAAAGAATCTCATAGTCTAATCAGGGAGACAACATGAAGAAGAAATAATCAGTAAATCAGGGCAAAGAGTGATTAGATATATAGGAGGAAAACCAGGGGACAGTTATTTCCCAAAAGCCTAGGAGGAAGAGTATATTTAAGGAGAAGAAAGTGATCAACAAATAAAAGGCTATAGAGAGGTCAAGAAAGATGAGGATTCAGAAAAGGCCATTACATCTGTTAATTAACGATCATTAGTAATTTTTGAGAGAGCAAATAGGATCACTAATGGGATATTAGTAGAGCTCTGAATTTGTTCAGTTATAAAATCAATTTTAAACTATGCCTCCAAAGTCATTAAACCAGGTATACATACTCTTTTACCTCGTTATATAAGTAGTAGGCCTAGAAAATGAAGGAATGTCAATTAGGGAATGGTTGAATTATGGTATATGGGCATAATGGAATGCTATTGTGTTGTAAGAAATGATGAAAAGAATAAATACACATACATTGTCAAACTATTTTGGAGCTATCGCATTTTTAAGAGCTAAGGTCCAGCACGGAAGTTATGTCCTAAACTTTACATAACAATAATTCTTTGTGCTCTAGATATCACTCTCTGGCAAATTGTATCCCCTAATTTCCCAGAGCTGTACATCACTTGTTCCCAATTCCTGTTCTCTGTCTACAGGTACTGCACTCCTGTTCCCACCACAGAATTCTGGTTCTATGCCCCACTTGCGATAATGACAGCTCCCACAGGATCCAAGAACGCCTATATTGTCCTGATGTAAATTGTGTCCCTTTTAATCTGTGGGGGAAAGGTCAGAAAAGAATCTTTGAGGAAAGGGTTGTTTGCGGTCTCAAACCCTCCTGACCTCTGGGAGGGGCACACCCTTGTGTCTATAAGGGAAACTTCCAAAATAAGTAATCTCATTCAATTTTGAACTGAATTGAATTGAAAATCAGTTTCTTTGGAGTCTCTCTGATTCATCTAGAGATAGAGATTTGTGCTTCAGGTGTCATAGACTGGCCTGACAGGGGACAAGCTGCACCTCCCCAATGTCCTGCTCTGTGGCAGGAATTTGGGGCTCAGTCAAGCTCCCCCTCGATCCACCATGACAGCCCAATACCTGGATGTGGTTGGTAAGACCATTGAATTTCTTTTTGCTATGGGACTTCTCCTTCCTTCTTGCTCTGGCACTCTGGTCTCACTTGCCCCTCCCCCCCCCCCAATAGAATGGGAATTGCAGGGGAATTTAAGAATTGTTTGGAGACTTTTCCTCTGCCTTGCCAGCTTTGTGACCTGTTATTTAAATACTCATTTCTTATTATTCCCTCCTATCCTGCTCCCTTATTGGGGCATGATTTAATGGTGAAATTGGGGACCCAATTTTCTCTTCTCAGACCTCCAGATGGTCTTTTTGCACTGCTCTCAAAGCCCTCCCATATTCCCTCTGAAATCTGGGAGAAAATAGATTCCTCTTTGGGCCTTTCCAGCCTTAGTCAGGATTGAGAAATTTCTTAAGCACAAACTTTTAGCCAAAGATTTAAGAGATTTGGAGCCATTTAACTGCAGTCTTATATTGATCTGAAGTCCTGAAAGGCAGGGCTACGCCCTGGGAGATTCAAAATGGGTCACCTATTTCTCAAAGGAACTGGACTCAGTTTCCCTAGAATGGCTCTTGTGCCTTATAGCTGCTACAGCCCTTTCAATTGAAGAAGCCTCAAAATATACCTCAGTATAAAATGCTACCACCAGAGCATTTTATAAGCCAAAGGGCATCAGTGGCTTGCTAGTGGGAGGCTTATCAGATATCAGGTTCTCCTGCTAGACACCCCCAACCTGACTCTCTGGGTGTGTCACACTCTTAATCCTGCCACTCTGCTCCCTGAAAACATTCAGTCAGGAGACATTATTCATAATCGTGAGGAAGCTTTAGATTCTGTCTACTCCAGCCTACCTGATTTAAGCGATATTCCTCTTGACAACCCAGATAGTAAATGGTTTACAGATGGGTCGAGCTTTCTTGAAAATGGGGAAATAAAGGCAGGTTATTCAGGTTATTCTTTATTCTCAATAGCACCCTGGAGGCTAAGGCACTGCTCCTTGGGACTTGTGCCCTGAAAGCTGAACTCATTGCCCTCACCCTCTGGTCTTTGGAACTGGGGAAGGGAATGAGAGTGAACATCTATACAGACTCCAAATATACTTTTTATATTTCATATATTTCATATTTCATAGGGCTATGTGGAAAGAAAGAGGACTTTTGACAGTTAATAATTCTCTTATTAAATATGTAGGAGAAATTCTCCAGCTACTACAGGCTGTCCATAAATCCAGAGAGACTTCAATTATATTGTAAAGGACCCCAGAAGGGAGATTCACTTCAAGCCAAGGGGAATAGGTTTGCAGCTAAAGTTGCTGCTCATTCACCCCTGACTACGGCATCTTTAATCTCCCAGCTTTCAGATTCTTACACCCCTTCTTATAGCCTACAAGAGCAAACCCTTTCTCCTTCTGTCTGGTTTAAACCTCCCCCTCTCCTGAAGCCTGTTCAGAGAAGGAGCACATACCCAGTTGCTTTTGATCTTTGTTGACACCTTTACTAATTGGTTAGAAGCTGTTCCCTGCAGGACTGAGAAGGCTCAGGAGGTATGAAGGCACTTGTTAAAAGAGATCATACCTTGCCTAAGCCTCCCTAGCTTTTTGCAGAGCTACAAATAGTCCAACTTTTACTTCTCAGGTGTTTCAGAGCACTCCTGTGAGCACTGTGGAGAAAGAAGTGTGAAATTGTTTGTGTCCTTTTTCTCACTCTCACTTATCTTCCTAACTTTTTCTCACTCCAAGGATGAAAATTTTGCTCCTAGCATCTTTTCTTCAGCTTTTCTTGATGTCATTCTATGGCCCCCTACCAGTAGTTAACTCCTTCTTAGACTTTCAGCTAGGGAGCTATTTGTTTCCTCCAGGCTCCAAGCTACTTGGACACACAATATTCCTTAGATGCTGCTGCTATTTTCAGATTTTGCACTTCTCCTCCTGGCCTAAACCTCCATTAAACACAGGGGCAACTCTACAACCCTTGTTAGCTTGAAGCAGCTACAGAAAATGAGACCTTTGTCCCTTTGAATTTGGGGGGACTGCTTGAGGGGGGGGAAATGATGTAAATTGTATCTCCTTTAATCTTTGGGGGGCCTGATGTAAACTGTGCCCGCTTTGGGGGGAAGGGTGCTCCTGACTCAAAAACCCTCCCTGCTTCTGGGAAGGGCACATCCTTCCCAGACAACTTCCAAGATAAGTAAACTCATTCAATTTTGGTTTTTTTTTTTTTTTTATTTTTTATTTTTATTTAATAGCCTTTTATTTACAGGATATATACATGGGTAACTTTACAGCATTAACAATTGCCAAACCTCTTGTTCCAATTTTTCACCTCTTACCCCCCCCCCCCCTCCCTAAATGGCAGGATGACCAGTAGATGTTAAATATATTAAAATATAACTTAGATAACACAATAAGTATACATGACCAAAACATTATTTTGCTGTACAAAAAGAATCAGACTCTGAATTATTGTACAATTAGCTTGTGAAGGAAATCAAAAATGCAGGTGTGCATAAATATAGGGATTGGGAATTCAATGTAATGGTTTTTAGTCATCTCCCAGAGTTCTTTTTCTGGGTATAGCTAGTTCAGTTCATTACTGCTCCATTAGAAATGATTTGGTTGATCTCGTTGCTGAGGATGGCCTGATCCATCAGAACTGGTCATCATCTAGTATTGTTGTTGAAGTATATAATGATCTCCTGGTCCTGCTCATTTCACTCAGCATCAGTTCGTGTAAGTCTCTCCAGGCCTTTCTGAAATCATCCTGTTGGTCATTTCTTACAGAACAGTAATATTCCATAATTTTCATATACCACAATTTATTCAGCCATTCTCCAACTGATGTACATCCATTCAGTTTCCAGTTTCTAGCCACTACAAAAGGGCTGCCACAAACATTCGTGCACATACAGGTCCCTTTCCCTTCTTTATAATCTCTTTGGGATATAATCCCAGTAGTAACACTGCTGGATCAAAGGGTATGCACAGTTTGATAACTTTTTGAGCATAGTTCCAAACTACTCTCCAAAATGGTTGGATTCGTTCACAACTCCACCAACAATGCATCAATGTCCCAGTTTTCCCACATCCCCTCCAACAATCATCATTATTTTTCCTGTCATCTTAGCCAATCTGACAGGTGTGTAGTGGTATCTTAGAGTTGTCTTAATTTGCATTTCTCTGATTAATAATGACTTGGAGCATCTTTTCATATGACTAGAAATAGTTTCAATTTCTTCATCTGAGAATTGTCTGTTCATATCCTTTGACCATTTTTCAATTAGAGAATGGCTTGATTTTTTATAAATTAGAGTTAATTCTCTATATATTTTGGAAATGAGGCCTTTATCAGAACCTTTGACTGTAAAAATATTTTCCAGTTTATTGCTTCCCTTCTAATCTTGTCTGCATTAGTTTTGTTTGTACAAAAACTTTTCAGTTTGGTATAATCGAAATTTTCTATTTTGTGATCAGTAATGATCTCTAGTTCTGCTTTGGTCATAAAAACCTTCCCCTTCCACAGGTCTGAGAGGTAAACTATCCTATGTTCCTCTAATTTATTAATAATTTCATTCTTTATGCCTAGGTCATGAACCCATTTTGACCTTATCTTGGTGTTAGAGCTTAAGTATGGATCAATGCCTAGTTTCTGCCATATTAGTTTCCAATTTTCCCAGCAATTTTTATCAAACAGTAAGTTCTTATCCCAAAAGCTGGGATCTTTGGGTTTGTCAAAGACTAGGTTGCTATATTTGTTGACTGTTTTATCCCTTGAACCTAATCTATTCCACTGATCAACTAATCTATTCCTTAGCCAATACCAAATAGTTTTGGTAACTGCTGCTCTATAATATAGTTTTAGATCTGGTACAGCTAAGCCACCATCATTTGATTTTTTTTTCATTAATTCCCTTGAAATTCTTGACCTTTTGTTTTTCCATATGAACTTTGTTGTTATTTTTCTAGGTCATTAAAATAGTTTTTTGGGAGTCTGATTGGTATAGGCTAAATAAATAGATTAGTTTAGGTAATATTGTCATCTTTATTATATTTGCTCGCCCTATCCAAGAGCATTTAATATTTTTCCAATTGGTTAGATCAGACTTAATTTGTGTGAAAAGTGGTCTGTAATTTTGCTCATAAAGTTTCTGATTTTCCCTTGGCAGATAGATTCCTAAATATTTTATATTATCAGTAGTTACTTTAAATGGAATTTCTCTTTGTAACTCTGACTGTTGGATTTTGTTAGTGATATATAAGAATGCTGATGACTTATGTGGGTTTATTTTATAACCAGCAACTTTGCTAAAGTTGTGGATTATTTCTAATAACTTTTTAGCAGAATCTCTGGGGTTCTCTAAGTATACCATCATGTCATCGGCAAAGAGTGATAATTTGGCTTCCTCATTGCCTATTCTTATTCCTTTAATCTCTTTCTCAGCTCTTATTGCTATAGCTAGCGTTTCTAATACAATATTAAATAGTAACGGTGATAGTGGGCAACCTTGTTTCACTCCAGATCTTATTGGGAATGGTTGCAGTTTGTCTCCATTACAACTCATTCAATTTTGAATTGAAGATTAGTTTCTCAGATTCATCCAGAGATTGGTGCCCAGCTAAGGGCCAAAAATCAAAAAAGCCCCCAAACTTAGAAAGCTAATAAAAGACGATTCTGAACACCAAAGCTTTGCTAAAGCGCTTCTGGACTTAGCCCACTTATGAAGATATTTTCTTCTCAGTGTAAACCCATCTTTGCAAATTCCTAACAGGAGTTTGCCAGCTATTTTCTTAGTGCAAATAAACTCATTCTTTGCCACAAACCTTGTTCCTGTATTCATTGGGGAAATGCTAATCATGAGAACTACCTCAAGACTAAGAATGATAGTTTTGTGAATCACCCTCTTTCATATATATAAGCGAACCCCATCAACAGTGTTTAACCTTCCTTTTAGGAGATGGTTTCCACCTGCAGGTATTGTTTTTCTTACTCCGAAATTAACTAAACTTAGGTGCGTCCTGACTCTTCTGTCTCTAGCCTGTTCTGTTTTGGCTCCAGTCACTCACGAGTTCCAGGTTAGTTCCAGTCCAGTTGACAACATACACATACACACACACACACACACACACACACACACATTTTCAAAAAACAGCTGTTTTCCTGACTTACCTTT
The DNA here is from genome assembly GCF_902635505.1 of Sarcophilus harrisii. Lineage (NCBI taxonomy): Eukaryota > Metazoa > Chordata > Mammalia > Dasyuromorphia > Dasyuridae > Sarcophilus > Sarcophilus harrisii. The sequence goes on from NC_045428.1 coordinate 369,354,515, forward strand.
TAAGGGAGAAGTACACACCAAGTATTTTGTACGCTGGATTGTCTCCTTCCTATCAAACTCTGATTATATAAAATATTTTTGCAAGTAATGAATAGAAAATAAACTCATTTGTTCAAGTAAGATAGCATACAGAAAACTTATATAAATTAGCTGTACCAAAAAAAACATAATAATGAATAAGGTCTTTAGATGAAAGAGAAAATCTCTTTCATCCAGAAGAGACCTCTATCTCATTCAAGGAGTTACTGTTATTCAGTTGTGTCAGATTCTTTGTGATCCCATTTGTGGTTTTCTTGGCAAAAATATTGGAGTAGTTTGCCATTTCCTTCTCTAACACATTTTACAGATGAGGAATCTAAAGCTAGTAAGTGACTCCAGGCACTTTATCAACTGCTCTTCACCCAAGGGAAAATTTCTCCAAATCTCCCAGGGGGTGAGCTGAAAATCAGAGATGTGAAAAATCAGCTATGTCTACATGTTGGCCTTCCAAAGTCAATCTGTCTGGTTTTTTTTTTTCTCTCTCTCTCTCTCTCTCTCTTCACCTCTTTTTTTCTCTCTGTGTGTGTGTGTCTCTATTCTCTCTCTCTCTTTTCATCTCTCTCTCCATTTCTGTTTCTGTGTCTCTCTCTGTCTCTCTCTGTCTCTTTCTCAATAGAAGAATGCATTTCTTCGCTGAAGTTGTAGCACCATCTCCAACTCTTTTGCAGTAATGTTGTTGTTCAGTTGTTTCTGACTTTGTGATAGAGTAGGGTAATGGGAACTGCTTCTTTTTCTCCCCTCCCCTTCACCTGTCTTTCTAGAAAGTAGTTCATGGTAATTTCCCTTCTCACCTCCCACTCAAGATATGGAAGGTAGCTTTAACTGTAACTCACTTGTTTCCAGGGTAACTTGGGAGGATTGAACTAATATTCAGAGAGAAATTAAATATGCCATTAAGCTCTAGGACTTGTGAAGGCAGTACACAGACAAAAGATCATCTTTTTATTCCTGAGAGGAGAAGGAAGAATATCAGACTTTTAGAACTGCAATATCTAAACCTGGTGTCCATGACTGAACTTCTTAAAGATAAGAATAGTTGTATGCTTCTGATCCCTAGATAAGTACTGTGAAACAAGAGGTTATCAGGACTATAGCCCAAGGGAGAAACATGAAAACACCTGGACTCACATTACCACTCCATTTCTTCTAGAATTACTTCCCATTGAAAATATTTTTACAGTCAAAGGTTCTGATAAAGGCCTCATTTCCAAAATATATAGAGAATTAACTCTAATTTATAAAAAATCAAGCCATTCTCCAATTGAAAAATGGTCAAAGGATATGAACAGACAATTCTCAGATGAAGAAATTGAAACTATTTCTAGTCATATGAAAAGATGCTCCAAGTCATTATTAACCAGAGAAATGCAAATTAAGACAACTCTAAGATACCACTACACACCTATCAGATTGGCTAAGATGACAGGAAAAAATAATGATGATTGTTGGAGGGGATGCGGGAAAACTGGGACATTGATGCATTGTTGGTGGAGTTGTGAACGAATCCAACCATTTTGGAGAGTAGTTTGGAACTATGCTCAAAAAGTTATCAAACTGTGCATACCCTTTGATCCAGCAGTGTTACTACTGGGCTTATATCCCAAAGAGATTATAAAGAAGGGAAAGGGACCTGTATGTGCACGAATGTTTGTGGCAGCCCTTTTTGTAGTGGCTAGAAACTGGAAACTGAATGGATGTCCATCAGTTGGAGAATGGCTGAATAAATTGTGGTATATGAAAATTATGGAATATTACTGTTCTGTAAGAAATGACCAACAGGATGATTTCAGAAAGGCCTGGAGAGACTTACACGAACTGATGCTGAGTGAAATGAGCAGGACCAGGAGATCATTATATACTTCAACAACAATACTAGATGATGACCAGTTCTGATGGATCAGGCCATCCTCAGCAACGAGATCAACCAAATCATTTCTAATGGAGCAGTAATGAACTGAACTAGCTATACCCAGAAAAAGAACTCTGGGAGATGACTAAAAACCATTACATTGAATTCCCAGTCCCTATATTTATGCACACCTGCATCTTTGATTTCCTTCACAAGCTAATTGTACAATAATTCAGAGTCTGATTCTTTTTGTACAGCAAAATAATGTTTTGGTCATGTATACTTATTGTGTATCTAAGTTATATTTTAATATATTTAACATCTACTGGTCATCCTGCCATCTAAGGGAGGGGGTGGGGGGGGTAAGAGGTGAAAAATTGGAACAAGAGGTTTGGCAATTGTTAATGCTGTAAAGTTACCCATGTATATATCCTGTAAATAAAAGGCTATTAAATTAAAAAAAAAAAAAAAAAAAGAATTACTTCCCATTTATACTATATGTATCTTGCAAATACTCATGAGTATTTGTGAATTAAATTCTCCAAATAAAATGCAATCTCTTTGAGAAAAAGAATTCTGTTTTTAACCTCCCTTTTTATCCTTAGTGTTTAATATAGAACCTGGAATATAGGAAAGGCTTAACAAACACTTATTTGATTGTTTGGCTGATTAAGGGCAGAGGTTCCTTGTTTGATATTTCATTAGACAGGGAAAATTGTGTTTCCTGCTGTATGATAAGACAGTATTGTCCACAAAAACAATCAGAGACTTTCAGAGTAAGAAAAATCAAAAAGGGGTTTTTTATGATCTCCCATGAGAAAGTATTTGTCAACAAAGTGCAAAGCATAACTTCCAAAACACAAGATTAAATATCCTGAATGCAGAAGTCTCCCCCCCCCCCCACCTGACCTTTTCTTCCATTGTTTGCCAGAGTCCAAGATTACATTCTAATGACAGAAATCTAACCTAGAAACAAAAGAATGCAAGTCAGTAATAATAAACTCTTAATTTAAATTTCCCTGGAGAACTACTATACAAGCAAATATAAAATTCAAAGCCACTTAAAAGAAGTACTTAAATGCTAATTAAGAAGTGGTGGGAAATAGAAGGCTAAAACTCTGAAAAAGGTATGCTTGAATCAGACCAAAAGAGCTTTTTTTTTTTAATTTTTAATTTTTAATTAATTAATTTATTTTTATTATAGCTTTTTATTTACAAATATATGCATAGGTAATTTTTCAGCATTGACAGTTGCAAATCCTTTTGTTTCAACTTTTTCCCTCCTTCTCTCCACTTCTTCCCCCAGATGGCAGGTTGACCAATACATGTTAAATATGTTAAAGTATAAGTTAAATACAATATATGTATACATCCAAACAGTTATTTTGCTGTATAAAAAGAGCCAGACTTTGAAATAGTGTACAATTAGCCTGTGAAGGAAATAAAAAATGCACGTGGACAAAAATAGAGAGATTGGGAATTCTATGTAGTGGTGGTTCATAGTCATCTCCCAGAGTTCTTTCACTGGGTGTAGCTGGGTCAATTCATTATTGCTCTATTGGAACTGATTTGGTTCATCTCATTGTTGAAGAGGGCCACGTCCATCAGAATTGATCGTCATATAGTATTGTTGTTGAAGTAAGTAATGATTTCCTGGTTCTGCTCATTTCCCTTAGCATCAGTTCATGTAAGTCTCTCCAGGCCTTTCTGAAATCATCCTGCTGGTCATTTCTTACTGAACAATAATATTCCATAACATTCATATACCACAATTTATTCAGCCATTCTCCAATTGATGGGCATCCACTCAGTTTCCAATTTCTGGCCACTACAAACAGGGCTGCCACAAACATTCTTGCACATACAGGCTCCTTTCCCTTCTTTAGTATCTCTTTGGGGTATAAGCCCAGTAGAAACACTGCTGGATCAAAGGGTATGCACAGTTTGATAGCTTTTTGAACATAGTTCCAAATTGCTCTCCAGAATGGCTGAATGTATCAGTGTTCCTGTTTTCCCACAACCCCTCCAACATTCTGCATTCTAGCCAATCTGACAGGTGTGTAGTGGTATCTCAGAGTTGTCTTAATTTGCATTTCTCTGATTAATAATGAGACAAGAGAGCTCTTAAGGCTAATTACCTATTCGAAGTGAGATAATGTGAAAGAAGTGAGGGTCACTTGGTGGCAGGACTAGGAGAAGAGAGGGTGGAGACTCCGGACTCCAGAATCCAGGATACATCTTTGGCAAGCTTCTTGGTAGCATGCCTGCCTCCTTCACTTCTCATCCTAAAGACCAAGGACTTTGATTTATCCTAACTGGCTGATCCTGAGGCCCTCCAGGGAGCTAATTCGGACATTATAGCATAACACCTGCAACTTTTTAGCTATAGCTCTATTTGTTATTATAAAGTCACAAATCATAATTAAAGTATAGTTTAAGGCTATAATCCTGTTGAAGTTGCGAAGAGGGATCCTAAAAGTTTGGGGTCATAGACATATGTTGTGAGGTGTCTCAAAAGAATTTTCAGGCTTGAACCCATTAAGTCAAGGAAGAAAGTATTGTAAAGCCATTACAAAATGGGCTGAATTTCCAAAAGAAATTAGCAAAGAACCAAAAGCAATGAGACACATTTATCCAGCTTTCTATCACTGACATGCTAATTCTGTGGCTCATAGGAAGGAGGAAGAGTGGTCTCTGGAGTCTGGTTATCATTGACCAATAGATTATCTGACAGTAAGCAATGAACTGAGGAGTGTTCTCCAGAATCAGGCAGATTGTCAGAACAATAGCATTTCCTAGATTATGTGTGTATGGGGAAAAGCCAGAGAATTTTGGAATCAGATAGATTGCCAGAACAGAAGCCCCTCAACATCAGGGGACCCCAAAATTACAGCTATATTTCCATAGAAGCTATACCATATCATTCCTATGAGAGCATCTTCACTCAGTTAATCCCACACACTGCCAAGAAAAGGAAGCTCTGGAGCATTTCCCTCTTCAGATGCAGAATGAGAATTATTAAAGGGAAGCATTTTTCTCTGGTAGATGGCTAGTGACACCTCAGAAATGTCAAAATATTTTGGAGACAATCTATTTTCCAAAGCTAAGGCCCAGCAAGCAGGCTCTGCTCTGAGGTTGACAAAACAATAATCCTAGGTGATCTTGTGCCACAGTTCCCTTTTATTGTCCTGACTCAGTTTCCCTAAAAGTGTCCTGCCTCGGTTTCCCTAATTGTTCTGCCTCAGTTCCTAATTGTTCTGCTCAATCTTGCAACACTACCCTTCCCTCCTAATCATCAGGATGTTTGATAAGGAGAAAGATCTTCTATCTTAGGCATTATGACTCCAGATCCTCTCAACTTATCAGAATTTCTGGTGCCTCCACTGCCTTGTCAAAACCAGATTGATAGTCCCTTCTGGCTCTGAGTGCTCTATATATATATACACGTGGCTCATACAGTGTATATATATATATACACTTCATGGGAAGCACACATGAGTTGCTGGATGCTTTGGACATCAGCCTGGGGGCATCATGCCCCTAGTACAATCTCTCCCTTTCAAATAAAATATTAAAAACTCTCTAATCTCTATCTTGCCTCTAGCATTACAATCTCACCCTCTGGCAAAACCTGTTGCTTTGACAAGCACCAGATGTTCGACTAGGGAGCATTCCCTATTTCCTAAGACCTGATCTATCACATCTTACTAACTCTGATTCTATATCCTGCTGTCAGACCCATAGGACATAGGAATGCATGTATTTCCCATGCATGAGCCTGCCATAAGAAGTACTACTTAAGACTTAAGAATTATTATGTCATAAGAAGTGCTACTTAAGACTTAAGAATTATTATGTCATGGTTCAATCCACTTGTGTATATAAGTTTCTGCCTTTTCCCAGCATGTTAATCCCACTTAATCAGAAATATACTCGATACTGAAAATCAGATGTTATGGGCCAGAACTCTGAACTTGAAACAAGGATCCTTACAAGGTACTAACTAAGTGGAATTGGTGATACAATAGTTATCTAGTTTAACATGATGCTTAATAGTTCTCTAAGTTCAGTATGATTGATTTAGATTTACAACAAATAATGGTTTCCTAGTGATATAACGATTGATTTATACTCAGTGTAGAGCATATAAGCTGGGAGCCTCAGCTAGATTCATTCAGAGAGAGCTAGAGAAGACAAGTAGACTGGAGGCTGAAGCACAAGCCCTTGGAACTCCAGAAGGCCCTTCAGAAAGTTAACCGAGCCCCAGGAAAGGAGACAAAACTTTGAAAGAGATAATAAAGGATTTGGACTTTAACTTGTGGCTACACTTGCAGTGATTACTGAACTGAAAAGAAGGCTGCTCCCAGAGACCCCAAGAAAAATGAACAAAGAACATTACATTTTGGTGCCCAATGTGGGGCCAAGGACCTACATCTGTAACCCAGAAATTAGGGTGAGTACAAGAAGGAAACTTTGTAAAGGGCTAAACTAGTGCTTTAGTTAAAATGGAATAGATGTTTAGAAAACAATCTTCTTTTCCAGTTCAAGGAAAATGTGTAGAGAGCATTGTCAGACTTATGAAAAATCAAGGTTTGATTATAACTTGGGAGCAGATCATTGAACTTTTAGAACAGTACAGTACACATCTCCTTGGTTCTCTAAGGAAAAAGAATTAGATCTAGATGAGTGGAAATTAGTAGGAGAGCAATTATGTGAATATTACAATGATAATGGACCCATTTCTAAAGAAACATTTTATACATATAGCTTAATACAACTGGTTTTAAGAAATTATATAAGTATTAGAGTAAGAAAAAAGAAGAAAGAGCAAGAGGGGGAGGATTCAGACAAACTAGGTGAAAAGCATGAAGAATTAAACAAGAAAGGAGTTAAGTATAATTCTGATTAAATTAAGAAGTGTGTTGCTTCACAGCAGGAGCTATTAAGGCATTCTCCAACCCCAGACCTACCCCCCTCAATTAATTCTTCATGGGTCGGGGGAGAGGTAGTGACACAATCAGCACCACCTATGAAGCAGCCTCTGACAAGATTACAAAAGGCACTGGTTAAAGCTAAAAATGAAGGACAGGATCTATCTGATTTAAAAATAAATGCATACCTTGTGATTAAAGAATTTGATTCTTCAGGTCAAGCTAGGAGATGATATACTCCTTTTGATCTGGAAAAAATTAAGGATTTGGAAAAGGCTTGCACTCTATGGGGCTACATCGTCTTATGTTAAGAAGTTACTAGAGAATTTGGCTTATGAAAGCTTAACCCCTAGTGATTGGAAATCCATAGCAAAGACATGTTTAGAACCTGGACAAAACTTGTTGTGGCTTTTGGAGTATAGTGAACTATGCAGGATACAAATGCAACATAATAAGCAAACTGGAGTTAATATGCAAATCAGTTTTGACCAACTAGTAGGTAAAGGTCATTATGCAGACATTTCAGCACAGATTAATTACCCCACAGCAGGATATTAGCAAATTGTTGCTGCTGCTGCTGCTGCTGCTACTGCTACTGCTGCTGCTGCTGCAATCAAAGTATGGGGCTCCCTCCCAGGAAAAGATGAAGGGGAAGCCTTCATGAAAATAGAGCAAGGTCCCAATGAATCTTTTGCTGATTTTGTGGGACCTTTGCAAACAGCTGTCACAAGAACTATTGTAAAAAATGCAGCTACAGGAATAATGATAAGACAACTGGCTAAGGAAATGCTAATGAGGTTTGTAGAAGAATTATATGGGGAATACACAAAGATGCTCCTGTAGAGATCATAAGATCCTGTGCCACAGTAGGTACAAATGCTTTTTATACCCAGGCTATGATACAGAACACAAAAAGACAGGGTCCCTCTTGGCAAGGGACTTCCAGAGAAACTTGTCAATGCTTTCAATATGGAAAAATAGGGCATCCGAAAGCTCAGTATAGGCATAGAGATAAGAGTGAGAAGACAGACTGAAAGAAGACCTAAAACCCATGTCCAAAATGCCACAAGGGCTTCCACTGGGCCTCAGAATGTAGATTGACCCAGGGAAATGAGAGGTGGAGCCCAGCTCCAAAACCTCAAACAAAAAACAGGTGGGGCATAATGGCAGCTGAAGTTACACCCAGAAAGTCTTTACAAGTTCAGGACTTTGATATGATCAATCAACAGAAAAACAATCAAATGGGAGAAAGGGATTACAATTAGAGAGAATATAGGTTTTTTAACCCAACAGAAGACAATGTCCAGTGCAAGCAGCTCCAATGTAGTTGCCAGGTGATGAGGAGATTTTTAGAAAGTGATAAATAGAAGGGACTAGATAGATTAACTGCTTGGGAGAAAGGGTTTGCTTATATTTCTACAGATGGAGAAGGAATCGGATGCCAATGAGCACCTGGAGAGAGACAGAAAAAGAGAAAAACCTTGAAACAAAGGAGAAGACCTAAGAAACATCTGATGCTGAAAGAGCATGGCTGATAATAAGATTGTTACAGAACTTCAGAACCAGCAGGACTCATTGGATTCTCTGAGACATGATAAGACTGATGCAGGACTTCAAAATCTGCAGGAATCATTGGATTCTCTAACACATGATGAGACTATTGTAGGACTTCAAAACTTGCAGAAATCATTGGATTCCCTACACACATGAAGTAATGGACAATAGATTCCTTTTGGACTGTTTCTAGAACTAATGGACATGTATAATTCCTTATGTTGATTCATATTATTTGTCACATCACTACTAGCCTGTGTTACTATGTGCTTATGTAATTTATATAATTATGTGTAATATCTCCCATGTTGAGATCCTGTTTCAAATGAGACCTTTCAGAAACCCACTAATCTGATTTGATTCCCCATTTTCCTTTGGTTTTCATCTCCCTTTTTTGAGGAGTCAGGGAAGGCGTGATCACCTCCTTTTTTGGGGTTCTCACCTCCTTGAGAAGCCAAGGAGAGTGACTACCTTATGTTCTAAAACAAAAGAAAGCAGGAGATGTTATGGCCCAGAACTCAACTTGAAACAAGGATTCTTCCAAGGTATTAACTAAATGGAATTGATGAGACAATGGTTATCTAGTTTAGCATTGTGCTTAATAGTGCTCTAAATTCAGTATGATTGATTTAATCTTACAACAAATAATGGTTTCCTAGTGATATAATGATTGGTTTATACTCAGTGTAGAGCATATAAGCTGGAAGCCTCAGCTAGATTCACTCAGATTCAGAGAGCTAGGGAAGACAAGTGGACTGAAGGCTAAATGCTTTGGACTCAGATTCATTCATCCTATCTCACACCATCCTGGTGGCAGGCTCTCCTCCTGCATTTCTCCACTGAGACCAAGGCTGGTCTGAAAGGCTCTCCAGAAAGCTGCCTAGCCCCAGGAAGGAGATAATAAAGGATATGGACTTAAACACCTGGCTGTTCTTGTGGTGAGTACTCTGACTGAAAAGAAGGCTGCCCAGAAATCTCCAGGGAAACCGAACAAAGAACATTACATCAAGTATCAAGGAAAATTTATTAAAGAAGAATCTTAAGGAATCATCTTAACATTTCTGGCCAGACTGGAAGAGGGACCCTCTGCACAGAAGTGGGAGAAGCTTTATACTTGTAAGTTTGTCACAGTCTCTCCCTTCAGAGACTGGATTGTTCCATTCCTTTCTGGATTACAATCTTTCTGATATTTCCACTATATATTTCCCCTAAATATATATATATATATATATATATATATATATATATATATATATATATATAAACATGTTTTCTCTCATCATACATCCCATGTTCAAAAATGGCAGAAAACACTTCCTATTGGGTGTGTTGTTTAATATTCAATTAGCCTATTAAGCAGGCACAGTACTGATTTGGTCAAGTCAGATCATTGGCCCCAACTAGTTTGGGTTGGATGGACTATGATCTTAAGTTTGTGGTTTTCTCAAAACCACAAGACTCTGATTGCCAGAATCCACCTGTGTCTTCCTAGCCCCTCCAATTCTTTGTTTGCTCAAGGCTTCTATTTGAAAAGAATTGATGGGATGAAGTATTTTGTATTAAGACGGTCATATGATTCTATACCCAGAGTGGGAAGATGAGACCTTGGGCCTCAGGTTTCAAGAAGTCACATGATCCCTATTCCCAGCCCTGAACCCTGGGTTGAAGGAAGTTAGTGAAGTTACGGGAAGTGATATGACCCACAGTGACCCACTTTGACCATTGGTCAAAGACCATTTAGTCTATCCATTGAAAAGGCTCAGGCATTTTGCTTTTTAAATCTTGGACAAGAACTGAAATTAGAGGAGACACAGGGGGAGAGAGAGAAAGAGAGAGAGAGAGAGAGAGAGTGTTAATTTTCAGCCTATGCAAAAAATAGACCCAAGAAAAGACCTGGATTCCTAAGGATGAAGTGTGAATATGCAGGAAAGATTAGAGGTAGAGTTTAAGCATGCTTCTTCATATGGAACCACCAGAAAAATGTCCTGAAGCCACATCCATTTTTGCCTGAAATATTCTATTGTATTCTATAATATCTGATATATATATATATGACTGATATGAGTCTTTGACATTAATAGCTGCAAAACTATTTAGCTAATTTGGGATAATTCTGTATTGCCTATGTGTGGCTCAGAGAGATGAGTGATTACTATATAATTTAAAAAAAAAGCCTGGATTCTTGCCTAAGTTACTCTGATCACATGTATTCCTTACTTATGTGTCTTCACATATGCTATGGCTCTGTGCCCCTTAGTGAAGAATGTATACCTTAATGAGACATAACTTCTGACTGATCATCAGCAATCATGGTTGCATTAAAAACAATTGGACACAATCTAAATTAGCTATCCAGTGGATGGGTAATAAGAGGAACTCAGGCGAACCAGATTAATTTCTTTCTCTTTTGAAACATTTACAATGTTTCTTCTTTACATTTTTAATAAGAGGAATGAGGAGCAAAGAAACTCAAGGAAAAGTTTTTGTCACTTTTTATTTTAACATGTATAACACTGGTCAAATTAGGAACTATTATAGTATAGAATGGCATTATTCGCAATACTTCTATCCAATTTTTGCCAACTTAGATTTATCAAACAACAAATTCCTACACATAAGTGGTTCTATTTCTGGATTTTCTATTATGCTCCACCGATCTATTTTTTTTCCTATTTATTATATAATACTAGAGGCTATATTAGGGCATTGTAAGCTCTAGCTGATTTCTGCCATGCTGGGAAGTTTCCAGTTCTTTCCTGACAATATACTTTGCCTGTGTTCTGAGGATGAACCCAGCTAAATCCACAAAGAAAACAGCTCATCACTTTTAGGCTGGTCACTTAGCAATTATCTATGATAGCTCCTAAAAATACAAAAATGTCTCTAGCATCATAGCCTTGTGCTTCAATATTCATCAGGAGGCAGAACAGAAGATGCTAAGAAAGAATCATATAATTTTTCATACTTTAATGACATTAACTTAGCTGCTAGTACTTTAAATCTGAAACTCTTGTTCAGTGATCAATGAAGGTTCACATTACTAGAGGATCATAATCATATGGATGCTTATATTCTCTCTATAAATTAAACTAAAAGACAAAAGAAAGTTACATCTAAGTGGAAAGATGGTTCATAGTTTGTTCTTGGAAAAGCAAATACATGGATTTGTAGTTTTTTTTTCTTTTATTACTTACCTGAAGGTGCTAAGAAGAACCAAAACAGTGGAGTTTTAGGATGTAGTACATCCAAACAGGTCTAGAAAATGCACCAGACTTAATCTTGATGGGGGAATCCCTAAGTAGGCACAATGAACCATTTGTCTATTTGAGGTTGGCAGGAGTACACAGTCATAAAAGTCTTTGGACACTGAGGACTTGAGAATCCAAGAGCAGATCATGTGTAGAACACCCCATTACACAGGGAGAAGTTGTGTACCAGATTAGAAAGTCACAGATCCACAGTAGGCCACCACCAGACTGGCATGGGACACCACAGTAGAGGCAGATGCCAACTGTTACCTATTATTCAATTCTGGGTGACAGAACAGGACAAATTGAGAAAAGATTCTGTGCATAGGGATAGCAGTCCCCATTAGGGAACTACTGGGCATTGTCCAGAGAAATGTATGAATTCAGAAGCAAGCAGCAGCTATGTGATTGAGATGGTAGGAGCAGATTGGGAATTTATTTCCAGTATCTAAGTGGAGCATACAATTCTGCCATACTGGACCAACAGATCTTTCCATCTGACTGATAGAAACTGACTCCAGCAGCAGTCTATTCTTATCCAGCTCCAAACTCACATCAGGAACTTGCCGAGCTCCGACCATAGGGTAACAATCAGACTTTGCCTTAAATCAGTGGTGCTCAAAGTGTAGTCCAAAGAATTGTTGGGGTCTCTGAAACCCTTTCAGAGGGTCTACAAATTCAAAATTATTTTTTATTTCTAATATAGTAAATAGCTATTCCAGGTCCAGGAATAATATTACAGTCAATAACCCCAAGAAAGTAGCAGTAGAACCAGTCCAGGTCACTTCAGAAGTACCACAGAATCTGCACCCAGAGAGAGGACTGTGGGAACTGAGTATGGCTCACAATATAGTATTTTCAGCTTTTTTATTGTTGTTTACTTACATTTTGTTTTCTTTATCACATTTTCCTTTTTTTATCTGATTTTTTTTGTGCAACATGATATTCGTGGAAATATATATAGAAGAATTACACATATTTACCATATTTGGATTACTTGCCAGGTGGGGAGAAGGAAGGGAAAAAAATTAGAACACAAGCTTTTGCAAAAGTAAATGTTGAAAATCATCTATGCATGCGTACCTTTTGATCCAGCAGTGTTTCTACTGGTCCTGTATCCCAAAGAGATCATAAAGGAGGGAAAGGGATGCACATGTGCAAAAAATGTTTGTGGCAACCCTTTTTGTAGTGGCAAGGAACTGGAAACTGAGTGGATGCCCATCAAATGGAGAATGGCTGAATAAGTTATGGTATATGAATGTTATGGAATACTATTGGTCTATAAGAAATGATCAGCAGGATGATTTCAGAAAGGCCTGGAGAGACTTACATGAACTGATGCTAAGTGAAATGAGCAGAACCAGGAGATCATTGTATAAGGCAACAAGAAGATTATTAGATGATCAATTCTGATGGATGCGGCTCTCTTTAACAATGAGATGACTGAGTCCAATTCCAATGGTCTTGTGATGAAGAGGGCCATTTACACCCAGAGATAGGACTGTGGGAAATGAATGTGGATCACAATATAACATTTTCACTCTTTTTGTTGTTTGCTTACATTTTGTTTTCTTTCTCATTTTTTCCCCTTTTGGTTTGATTTTTCTTGTGCAGCAAGATAATTGTGTAAATATGTACACATATATTGGATTTAACATATATATTTTTAACAGGCTTAACATAGATTACTTGCCATTTAGGGAAGGGAGAGAATTTGGAATACAAGGTTTTACAAGGGTCAATTTTGAAAAATTATCCATGCTTATGCTTTGAAAATAGAAACCTTCAACAAAAAAAAAAATTATCTTTGCATATGTTTTAAAAAGAAAAAGCTTTAATCTAAAAAAAAAAGCACCATAGAGCCCAGCTCTAATATCAAATCTGAAACCAACAAGTAGTCTGGAAGAATGAGCAAACAAAAATAAAAGTCTACCATAAAGAGCTATTGTGGTGATTGTTTATTCATTTTTCAGTCATGTCTGACTCTTTGATCCCATTTTGGGTTTTCTTAGCAGAATCACTGGAATTATTTGCCATTTTCTTCTCCATTTATTTTACAGATGAAGAAACTGAGGCAAAACAAGGTTAAGTGACTTGCCTAGGGATACACAACTAATAAGTGTCTGAGGCCACATTTGAACTCAGGGAAAATCAGTCTTCTTGACTACTGTCCTAGTATTCTATCCACTGCACCTTTTCACTGACCTATTATGGTGGTAGACAAACTCAAGACATAAATGCAGAATGACTTTAAAATAACTAAAAGCAAAAACCTCAAAAATAAAACAAAACAAGGGCTTGGGCAAAAAAGCAACCAGAATTTCTGGAAAAGATGGAGTAGAGTTTAAAAGAGAATGAAGTAATAATTTTTATAAGTGAAATGAGTATACTTGGGAAAATAGGAGAAATGAGAGTTATATAAGAATTGGAAAGGAAATAACCAACTTGATACAAAAGGATGAAAAATCTTGTCTAAGCTTTGAAAATTAGAATGGACCAAATAGAAGCCAAATGGCAACTCTATGTGACAACAAGAAATAAAACAAAGTCAAAAGATTGAAAAAATAGAAAAAAATCTAAAATATTTCATAGCAAAAAAATTGACCTAGAAAAAAAGATCAAAGCTATTCTGGAGGGCAATTTGGAACTATACCCCAAATGCTGTCAAACTATGCATACTCTTTGATCCAGCAGTCTCACTACTGAGTAGGTAACCCAAAGAGATCATAAAAGAAGGAAAAGGACCCACATGTGCAAAAATGTTTGTAGCAGGTCTTTTTGTAATGGCAAGGAACTGGAAATTGAGTGGATTAATGTTGGAGAATAGCTGAATAAGTTATAGTGTAAGAATGAATTGGAATATTATTATTCTATAAGAAATGATGAGCAGGCTAATTTCAGAAAAGCCTTTAGAAAGACTTACATGAACTGATGCTGTGTGAAGTAAGAACATCGTACACAGTAACAACAAGATTATGTGATGATCAACAATGACAGATTTAGCTTTTCTAAGCAAGATGGTGACCCAAGACAATTCCAGTAAACTTGGAACAAAAATGCAATTTGAAACCAGAGGAGAACTATGGAAACCGAATGTGGAAATGAAATATACTATTTTCACCTTTTTTTATTTGTTTATTTGTTGACTTTTTCTTTCTCATGGTTTTTTCCCCTTTTGTTCTGATTTTTCTTTCACAATATAACAAACATGGAAATATATCTAAAATAGCCTAATGTTTATAACCTATGTCATATTGCTTGCTATTTTGAGGAAGAGAGAGGTGAGGGAGAAAACATTTGGCCTCAAAATCTTGCAAAAATGAATGTTGAAAAGTATCTTTACATATAATTAAAAAAATAAAATATTATTGAGGGGAAAAAAGAGATAAGAAAAAAAAAAGTTAAAAATCATTGGACTATCTGAATGCTATAGCCCCCCAAATAGCCTACATATCCTATTTGAAGAAATATTAAAAGAAAACTGCCCACATATTTTAAAACTAGAGGTCAAAGTAGAAATAAAAATAATCCACTGGTCACCTCTTGAAAGAAACTCTGAAATGAAAACTCCTAGGAACATTATAGCTAAAATATAGAGTTTCCTGGCCAATGGGAAAAAAAATACAAAATGCCAGAAAGTGGTCCAAGAAACCACAATCAGATCAAACAAGATTTAGCAGCTACTATAAGAGGATTAGCAACCTTGGAATACAATATATCAAAACAATATAGCCCAACAACTAAGCATGTAGCAAAATGGACTATAATGCAACTGGGAGAAGCTGGGGGTGGTAGGGGTGGTGAGGAGTAAGGTAAGGGAAGTGGGAAGAAGGGAATGAGACTTTAGTGAAAAAAAGGACTTATAGACATTCCTGATGAAAAGGCCAGAGTTGTATAGGAACTTTGAAATTCAAACATAGGAGTGAAAAGAAACATAAAAAGGCAAGCATGAGTGAAAATGAAAAGGGACTAAACAAACATAAACTACTTACATTCTGGGAATGGAAGACTAGTGATACATGTGACCCCTCTGAACCCTATCCTCATTAGGGGTCAAAGAAAATCTAAGTAGACAAGGTAGTAGTAGTTGACACTTTAACTTCACTCTCATTTGAACTGGTCAAAGAAAGGAAGAATACTCACAGTTAAATACAAAAATATATTTTACTCAATAGGGAATTAGGAGATAAAGAAGCAAAGGGGGGATTTAGAGGGTAAATAATTTAAGGAAAGGATCATTCCCAAGCAAGATAATTCTAAGAATGCACAAAAACACAAATAATGGGAATCTGAGGAGATATTCATAAATTGTGGAATGAGTAAACAAGTTATGGAATATAAATATCATGAAATACTATTATGACATAAGAAACAACAGAGTGGATTTCAGAGATACCTGGTAAGACTTGTATGCAAACATATTAACTGAAGTGAACTAGGAGAATAATACATACAATAAAAACAATATGGCAAAGGTAAACAACTTTGAAAGAATTAGGAACTCTGATCAGTGTGATGATATAAAATTCCAAAGGACTAATGCAGAGATTAAAAGACTTGCTCATGGTCACACAGTTAGTAAAGTATTCAAGATATAATTCAAATATATCATTCTGACTTTAGGTCCAGCCTTGTATCCACTATATCACCTAGTTGCCAAAACAATTTGGAGGGATTTATGAACTCTAAAGTCAGATTGTAAGGGATTAAGAAGAAAGTAAGAGAAAAGAAAATGATGGCACCCATTGTAGACAGATTTTGAGGAATTTGACTACAAAAGACACAAGAGATATAGAATAGTAGAGGGAATTGGAGGATCAAATGAGGGTTTTTTCAGGATGGGGATCTACTAGCATGTTGTAGGCAGTAGGAAATGGGTTAATAAAGAGGGAGAAATTAAAAGTAAGTGAAAGTGAAGATAACAGAGAGGCAATCTGTTGGAGAGATGGGATGGAATGGGATTGTTTGAACTAGTAGAGAGATTAGCCTTGGTAAAGATTATGGCCACTTCATTATGTTAGACAGAGGTAAAGGGAAAAAAAAAACTGACTGACGGTATCTGAGTGATAAGAGATAAGGCAGAGGGGAAAAAGAGTTCAAAGAAAATAGCCTCAATTAATTTTTTCTGTAATATATAAGGCAAGATTCTTAGTTGAAAGAGAGTGAAGGGAGGGGAGATTTGAAGCGGAATGAAGGATGGAAAACCTCAGTGGAAAGTGGGTAAATTGATGAGAGGCATACTAAGATTGAATTGCAATAGTGAGAGTACAATGAGTTATGTAACATAAATTTATAGTGGATCCAGTAGGAACAGTTGCATGATTTTTCTCTGCCTTCTTTCAACGATACATGTGTAGAAGTGAAGGCAATGAATGATGGAAGTGATTCAAGGCTGAGACCTGGGTGTGAATAATCAGCAATAAGATAAATGGGATTCAAGAGAAGAAGATAGTGTAGAGTTGAATTGGCTCACCAGGGAGAAGAGGATAGAATAGCTAGTGCAGGGGAGATGGCCTGGGAAAGAATTGAGGGATCAAGGAATTAGAGGTGACAGTATATATGAAGAGTGAGATTATGTAAGAGGAGGCAGAAGGAGAAGTGAAAATTCATATAATTGTGAGACATGGAAATTTCAGAATTGTCAAACACAAAGGTGGTATATTAATGAGTGATGGCAAGATCAAAGGTATGACCATCTTTGGATGTAGCTGAGATGGGGTAGAGAAGTAGGTCATGGTAGATGAGTAGGAACAAATGGTTAGGATCTTTGAGAGAAAATCAATATGTACATTGAAATCCCCTAGTCTGAAGGGGAGGAGAGAAAAATTGTAATCCAGGTATAATACTCACTGAGGAAGGAAGAAAAATGATTTGGGGTCTGTAGACAATAGCTATCAGAATTTTGATTGGGTGTTGGTAAATATGAATAGTGTAAATCCCAAAGAAACAGAAGTTACTAAGTGATGGAGGAAGGGAGAGAAATTGGAAGTAAAAATGGGAGCAAAGAGTATTCCAACTTCTCCAATTCAATCAGTGAGCAGAGGGAAATGAGTGAAGGTGCCGACAGCTTTGGAACAAGTGACCAGGAAGCCTCTCTTGTCAAAGGAAAGCCAGATTTCAGTAAAAGTTAGCAGATGGAAAGAGTGGGGAAAAAAATTCATTTAAGATGAATGGAAGTTTGTTGCCTATAGAATAGGTATTCCAAAATGCACAATGGAAGGATTGGGTGGAACTAGGACTATTTATATTACATAAAAAGTTTTTTTTGATGGGGCAGAGAATTAAGTGGAAGAAGAAGCTACTGATAATCATGCAAAAGAAAAGAAAAGAATGATAAACACAATAGGAAAACTTTAAAAACGAAACAGGATATCAAACTATGCATACCCTTTGACCCAGCAGTGCTACTACTGGGCTTATACCCCAAGGAGATACTAAAGAAGGGAAAGGGACCTGTATGTGCCAAAATGTTTGTGGCAGCCCTATTTGTAGTGGCTAGAAACTGGAAAATGAATGGATGCCCATCAATTGGAGAATGGTTGGGTAAATTGTGGTATATGAATGTTATGGAATATTATTGTTCTGTAAGAAATGACCAGCAGGATGAATACAGAGAGGCTTGGAAAGACTTACATGAACTGATGCTAAGTGAAATGAGCAGAACCAGGAGATCATTATATACCTCCACAACGATACTGTATGAGGATGTATTCTGATGGAAATGGATTTCTTTGACAAAGAGACCTAATTCAGTTTCAATTGATCAGTGATGGACAGAAGCAGCTACACCCAAAGAAAAAACACTGGGAAATGAATGTAAACTGTTTGCATTTTTGTTTTTCTTCCCGGATTATTTTTACCTTCTGAATCCAATTCTCCCTGTGCAACAAGAAAACTGTTTGGTTCTGCACACATACATTGTATCTAGGATATACTACGACATATTCAACATATATAGGACTGCTTGCCATCTAGGGGAAGGGAGGAGGGGGGAGGGAAAAATCGGAACAGAAGTGAGTGCAAGGGATAATGTTGTAAAAAATTCTGTCAATAAAAAGTTATTATAATAAAAAAAAAAAGAAACAGGAGAACAGAAGAAAGTTCAGAAGGAAACAGAAAACTACTACAGCTTTGGAATCAATGCATTAAATTTGTCATATAATTACAAAACAAGTTGTTGCATATACAATTCTCTTTTTCTGTTTTTTTTTTTAATGTGGAAATGCATATATTTATTGGTGTCTTTCAAATTCAGAATAAATAAAAATGTGTTAAGAATAAAATAAAATGGACTCATAATAAATATCCATTATTTAAGCAAAAGAAAAGACCTAACAATTTTCAATTAATCATTCAATGAACTCATCCTTATTAAGTGCCCACTCTGCCAGATTTTATGCTAGGTGCCATGGATACAAAGACAAAAGTGAAACAGCTCTTCTCTTCAAGTAATTTAGATTGTCAGATGAGACAACATGCATGATAAAAAAATGTACAAAATATAAATGGAATAAACACAATCTAAAAATAAAATTATGGGCAGGAAGGAAAGCATTAGCAGTTATGGGATATCAAGAAAGGCTTCATGCAGAAAGTAGTACTTGAGCTCCATCTTATATAAGATGAGGTATTTTAAATATCTGATATGAGGAATGCATTCTAGGGGGACACAGTCATTAGAAAAGCATCTAGGAGTTGAAGCATTATGTGTGAAGAACGGTGAGTTTCAGTGGATTGCAGTTCAAATTGAGTCAACAGTGGCAACTCAAAAGCAAAATCTAATTATGTCACATGTTGCTATTACTACTGCTCCCAAAATTCACAGCATCTGTAGAATGCTAAATATTTTCACGCTTGGAAATTTGCTGGTTTTTTTTTTTTTTTTTTTAACCTTATGTGCTCTGTAAGTCTAGCAATGGTCTTTGGTCAAAAACAATAAAATGTATCCTAGGTTGATCCCGTAATTCCTAAGACATTATAGTATCCATATTAAAAGTTGAATGAATTAGTTTATAACTGCTCACTGTAGCGTCAATGGCAAAGTAAATTTATTTGTTGATTCTAATGTGGCCAGGAAATTTTCAACTAAGTCATTCTTCTCAATACTGATTATGTCTAACAACTATATAAATGGAAAGAACAATAATATTTAAAAAATCAATCAATCAATCAATATTTATTAGGCACTTATTATGTGCCAGCCATTTTGCTAAGTATTGGAGATACAAAATGTGCAAAAGATAATCCCTGCCCTCAAAGATTCACATTCAAAAGTAAAACAAAATTATGAAACTCAAATTAGACTCAATGAAGATCTATGAGGAGATATTCCCATCTATCCCTTCATGGAAGTGGGAGATTCACAAATGTTACATATTATATACAATTTTTTACTTTTTTAAAACTCAAATTAGACTCAATGAAGATCTATGAGGAGATATTCCCATCTATCCCTTCATGGAAGTGGGAGATTCACAAATGTTACATATTATATACAATTTTTTACTTTTTTAATGTATCAGTTGGGCTAACTTTTTTCCTTTTTTTTTTTTTTTTTCTGAGACAATGGGTTTAAGTGACTTGCCCAGAGTCATACAGCTAGGAAGTGTTAAGTGCTGAGACCACATTTGAACTCAGGTCCTCCTGACTTCAGAGCTGGTGCTCTAACCACTGTGCAACCTAGCTGCCCCTTTTTTTCCTCTTTTAAAAAAATAGTATTTATTATATAGAATGACTCTGGGAGAATGAGAGATACATAGGATAAGTACTGAAGTGATATGAGAAACAGGAAATATGAACAAAACCTTATTTTTAAAAAAGAAATTTAAAAAATGCTGGTTGTACCTACTGTGTAGGAGAATAATTTTCTGTTTTATTAGCCATCACTATCCAAAATTAACATTTCAGATAGTGAGTTGCCAGCAGGTATCTCAGATGGTTATCACAGTCTCAAGAGATTGTGGGCTTGGTTTTAGTTGCTTCAGGAACAATAATAGTCTTAATGTTGCTTTAGTATGTAACATCTTTCTCTCCCCTTAGGCCAAGAACCATCAGTTTGAAGGAAAGGCTGAAGTATAACTATGTGAGTTATTCCAATACTGAATATTGATTGTGTCTAGACACTAGCATTTGTTCAGACTCTGATCACTATCATGGAGAATTTATAGAACCAAAAAATTCTGAACGAGATGAACAAAGTCATTTGTAACTAATCTGCATTAAGTTCTTCCTCACTATTTAATAATCTCCAACTTGAACTAGAAGTTATGATCCTGCTATCTGATATGGATATAAAGGCTCCTGGGTACATGAGAAAGATAATTATATCTCACATTTATATAGCATTTTACAGTTTACAAACCATTTTTTCCACAACAATCCATTGACTAGGGTACTATATTTAGAATTTGCCTGATCTATCATGGTAAAATTGCTCTAAAAGGTTGAAGTCTCTTTTACATGAAGTTATGCCTATAGGACAAGGTTTACTGGAGAACCATGAAAATACTTGGGATTTAAAGAATAAAAGCCCATGAATAGTAATCAGCCTTAGCCAAAGCAACTACTTGTCCTATGGAACTAGGCTAAGCTCTCTATTTTTCTGTCCAGTCAATCTTCAGCACCTATACTATGTACTATGTTTATTTCCCTAAAATTTTCCCAAAATTTACTTTTTTGACTTCAACTATTAATAGATCACATTTATATAATGCTTTATAATTTATAAATGAGATTTCATGAAAGCTGCCCATTGGTCCAAAATCCTCAGTTCTGACCTTTTGCCTAAAAGATACACTAAAGGAAAGTAGTATCAGCACATTTATGGAAAAGACTTTTAAATCATGAGAAAACACTAATATTCCAAATTTTACTTTGAATTCTTCAATGGATTAAATTTCCAAATCCTAGAATTTAGTTTTATTCTAGTATCCAAGGAATTATAATATAAGCCTTACCCCATAAATCTAACTATAGAATTTACTGGTAACGGGAAGGCAACAATTTTATTACTGAAAAGTAGGGTACCTGAGGAGTGAAACAAGGTAGAAACTCACCTGTGCTTTCCTAATTCCTCTCCAAACAGTTTTAAAATAGTCTCTAAATTAATATAGAGTAGTAGAACCAACAAAAGACCAGTGTGAAATAATTTTCTAACCCAAGACAACTTAGAAGTTGCCAGGAAAGGAATGTCTCCCTGAGGTGAGAGTGGAGCACAGTCCAATACACAGATAGCCAAAGCAAGCCAAGAGCAGGCTGTGCTCCAGAAAGAAAGGCAGCAACAAAGGTTGCTCCTTCCCATAAGCCAGCAATGGGCTGTTCCAGCAAGCCAATGCAAGCCTCCAGGGCAATTGAATCAGTAGCTGTGACTTCCAAAATTCACAGTTGACAGTAAGGAGGGTGGATAAGTGATCAGAAGAAGATTATAGGGGCCACTTTGCTGGCAATGGGTGAAAGATTCTGTAGCATTGACCAAACAAGGATCTGGGTCACAGTCTGAGGGTAAAAAGGAGCACTAGCACACTAATACCCTGTGGCAGAGGTGAGCAGAGATCCTGGTCACAGATCCAGGGCAGACCAGAACACAGGTCAGGAGTGCATTCTCATTAGAGTATATCACCTTAAAAGAAATGGAAATTTGTAAACTTCTAGAATTAGCTCTGAAAACAGAAAGACAAAAATCTCAATCTTGGTACAATGCCTACTCCACTGTAGAAGCAGAGCCTAACTTTAGCATAATATTAAAAATCAAGAAATAGGCTGGAAAATGAGCATGCAACAAATAAAGAACCAAGGAAGATCAAAATGCAAACTTAGAAATAGACAACAATATCAAAAGAGCAACATGTCAATCCTCAAAGTAAAATGTGAATTGGTGTTAGGCCCAAAAAGAATTCCTAGAAGTATTCAAGAAGGATTTTAGAAACAAGTAGAGGGTGCAATGGATAGAGCATTGGCTTTAACATCAGGAAGACCTGAGTTCAAATCCAGCCTCAGACAATTACTGTTTGACCTTGGGCAAGTCACTTAACCCTTATTACTCCTTATAAAAAAAAGGGGGAGGGTGAATTTAAAAAACCAAATAAGTAGAAGAAAAATTGGTTTAAAAAAAAAGGGAATGAATGATGCAAGAGAATCATGAAAAATAAAAGAAAGCTTTGTAAAGAAAACACTTAAAAAATTAGGAAAAGATGTTCAGTGTAACTCACTGAAGAAAACAACTCCTTAAAAAATAGAATTGGACAAATGAAAAAAGTGGAACAAAAGCTCATTGAAAAAAATAATACCTTAAAAATTAGAATTGGAAATGCTCTTGGATTGGGCGAGCAAATATAATAAAGATGACAATACTACCTAAACTAATCTATTTATTTAGCACTATACCAATCAGACTTCCCAAAAACTATTTTGATGACCTAGAAAAAATAACAACAAAGTTCATATGGAAAAACAAAAGGTCAAGAATTTCAAGGGAATTAATGAAAAAAAAAAATCAAATGAAGGTGGCCTAGCTGTTCCAGATCTAAAATTATATTATAAGGCAGCGGTTACTAAAACTATCTGGTATTGGCTAAGAAATAGACTAGTTGATCAATGGAATAGGTTAGGTTCAAAGGACAAAACAGCCAATAACCTTAATTATCTAATGTTTGACAAATCCAAAGACCCCAGTTTTTGGGATAAGAATGCATTATTTGACAAAAATTGCTGGGAAAATTGGAAATTAGTATGGCAGAAACTAGGCATTGACCCACACTTAACACCGTACACCAAGATAAGGTCAAAATGGGTTCATGATCTAGGCATAAAGAATGAGATCATAAATAAATTGGAAGAGCATAGGATAGTTTACCTCTCAGACCTGTGGAAGAGGAAGGAATTTATGACCAAAGAAGAACTAGAGACCACTATTGACTACAAAATTGAAAATTTTGATTATATCAAATTGAAAAGTTTTTGCACAAACAAAACTAATGCAGGCAAGATTAGAAGGAAAACAATAAACTGGGAAAACATTTTTACAGTCAAAGGTTCTGATAAAGGACTCATTTCCAAAATATATAGAGAATTGACTCTAATTTATAAGAAATCAAGCCATTCTCCAATTGATAAATGGTCAAAGGATATGAACAGACAATTTTCAGATGATGAAATTAAAACTATTACTACTCATATAAAAGAGTGTTCCAAATCACTACTGATCAGAGAAATGCAAATTAAGACAACTCTAAGATACCACTATACACCTGTCAGATTGGCCAGAATGACAGGGAAAGATAATGCAGAATGTTGGAGGGGATGTGGGAAAACAGGGACACTGATACATTGTTGGTGGAATTGTGAATACATCCAGCCATTCTGGAGAGCAATTTGGAACTATGCCCAAAAAGTTATCAAACTGTGCATACCCTTTGATCCAGCAGTGTCTCTATTGGGCTTATACCCCAAAGAGATACTAAAAAAGGGAAAGGGACCTGTATGTGCCAAAATGTTTGTGGCAGCCCTGTTTGTAGTGGCCAGAAGCTGGAAAATGAATGGATGCCCATCAATTGGAGAATGGTTGAGTAAATTGTGGTATATGAATGTTATGGAATATTATTGTTCTGTAAGAAATGACCAGCAGGACGAATACAGAGAGGATTGGCGAGACTTACATGAACTGATGCTGAGTGAAATGAGCAGAACCAGGAAATCATTATATACCTCAACAGCGATACTGTATGAGGATGTATTCTGATGGAAGTGGATTTCTTCAACAAAGACAAGATCTAACTTAATTTCAATTGATCAAGGATGGACAGAAGCAGTTACACCCAAAGAAAGAACACTAGGAAATGAATGTAAACTGCTTGCATTTTTGTTCTTCTTCCCAGGTTATTTATACCTTCTAAATCCAATTCTCCCTGAGCAACAAGAAAACTGTTCGGTTCTACACACATATATTGTATCCAAGATCTACTGTAATCTATTTAACATGTATAGGACTGCTTGCCATCTTGGGGAGAGGGTGGAGGGAGGGTGGGGAAAAATCGGAACAGAAGTGAGTGCAAGGGATAATGTTGTAAAAAATTACCCTGGCATGGGTTCTATCAATAAAAAAGTTATTTAATTTAAAAAAAAAATTAGAATTGGGCAAAAGAAGCTAATGACTTTATGAGCCATCAAGAAACAATGAAACAGGGGCAGCTAGGTGGCCCAGTGGATAGAGCACTAGACCTGAAGTCAGGAGTACCTGAGTTCTAATCCAGCCTCGGACACTTAACACTTCCTAGCCATGTGACCCTGGACAAGTCACTTAACTCCAATTACCTCAGGGGAAAAAAAGAAACAATGAAACAAAATCAAAAGAATGAAAAATTAGGGGAAAGTGTGAAATATCTCACTGGAAAAAAACTGATCTGAAAAATAGATCAAGGAGAGATAATTTAAGAATTATTGGATTATCTGAAAATCATGATTTTAAAAAGAATCAATGTATTTGAGGGAATTATCAAGGGAAACTGCCCTAATATCCAAGAATCATAGGGTAAAATGGAAATAGAAAATCTATCAGTCACATCCCGAAAAAGATTTCAAAATGAAAACTTTTAAGAATATTAAGTCAGATTTTGTAGCTCTCAGATCAAGGAGAAAATACTGCAAGCAGCCAGAAGGAAACAATTCAGTACTATAGAGCTACAGTCAGGATTACACAAGATTTAGCAGCTTCTAGATTAAAGGATTGTAGGGTTTGGAATATGATGTTCTAGAAGACAAAGGAACTAGGATTTCAACCAAGAATCATTTATACAGTCTTGAGAAAATGGATATTTAATGAAATAGAGAATTTTCAAGCATTTCTGATGCAAAGACTAGAGTTGAACAGAAAATTCGATTTTCCAAAACAAGATTCAAGAGAAGAATATAAAAGTAAATAGGGAAGAGAAAACAAAGGGGATTCAATAAGGTTAAACTATTTATATACTTACACAAGAAGATGATACTTGTAATTTTAAGAACTTTGCCACTATTATGGCAGTTGGTATATACATAGAAGAAGATGTGGTTATGAGTTGACTGTGATGGGATGGTATCCCTTTTCCCCAAAAAAATGAAGAAGTGAGAAAGAGGTATGCACTGGAAGAAGGGAGAGGTACAATGCGGATGAATTATTTCACATAAAAGAAATGTGAAAAACCTATTACAATAGTAGGGAAGATATGGGGGAAGGGGGGAAGCATGGCAGGCAATGAGAAAAAAAGAACATTCAACAAAATTGCAGATTTTCAGGACTTTCTATCAACCAAACCCAAACTTAACAGAAAATTTAACACATAAGAGCCAATATCAAAGAGCAATTTTAAGGAACTCAATATAGACAAACTATTTTAACATGGACAAATTGTTTTTTTGTTTTTAACATGGGAAATATATACTTTATGTTTAAGATTTACATCAACAATAGGGTAAGCTCAAAAGAAAGATTGGGGCAGAGTCAAACTAAAAATAGTAATCATGTTATATAAATGAGGTGCAGAGGAAGAAAAGACACAGAAGCATTAGAGGGGAGTGGAGGGATCACAGTTCTGAAAATCTACTCTCATCAAGAATGGGTTCAATAGGCAGCACTATATATATATATATCATGAAGAATATAGCACCCTCCAAAATCTATAAAGAAATAAGGGGGGAGGGATAAGTGATGGGGTAGCAAAGGGTAGGGGAAGAAGATAAGGGAGGGCTCTCTGGGTGGGGGGAGGTTAAATAATAGTAAGCCAAGTTATAGGACAGAATTTAATGAGTCAGCAGATGTAGGAAAGACTTGTGTATGTGGGTATGTGTGGGTGTGAGTGTGTGGATGTAGGTATATATCTACATATATCTACATAAATATATCTTTTCTTAATTGTAACTTCCTTGGGGGGGATAAAAGGGAGATGTGTGTGTGTGTGTGTGTGTGTGTGAGTGTGTGAGTGTATATATGTCTCTCTATATATCCATATCCATATATATATATATATATATAAATATATCCCTTCTTAACTAAAGTATGTTTGGGAGTAGTGGGGGACGGGGGGAGCAAAAGGAGGGAAAAGAAATAAAGTAAGTAAGGTACCCAGTAGAGAACAAAAGAACAATATTCAAGGAAGTAAAGACACACACTTATGAATATAATTTATTCTAGTAATATACATACATACATATATATATTAAATTGGTATTTGTTGTTATATATATTTTGAATTCTCCCTGATGTTCTGCTAGGCACATGATAATGTTCTCTTTTGTTTTGTTTCTTTTTTTTTTCTATTGTTGTTCTGTTTTTCTTTTTTGCTTATTCTGTTTCTTGAAATAAAATAAAATTGGAAAATTAAATTTTTTTAAAGATTGTATAAAAAAGAGAATAAATAGGGAATATAGGATAGAGGGGCATACACTGTTCATAATCATAACTGTGAATGTGAGTGGGATTATCTCAACCATAAAACGAAAGCAAATAGCAGAGTGGATTAAAAAACAGAATCCTACATGATATTTACAAGAAACACATCTGAACCAGAGAGAGAAAAACACACACAAGAGTAAAGGTAAGAGTTGGAACTGAATCTATTATGCTTCAGTTGAAGTTAAAAAAAAAAAAAAAAGAGGGGTAGCATGATCTCATACAAAACAAAAATAAAAACAAATTAATGAAAAGAGATAAGGAAGAAAACTACATCTTGCTAAAAATACATTTTGGATAACTTTTTATTCATTTAAAACTTAAATACAAAAAAGAAAAGAAAAAAAGATTGACAAGTACATAGCAGAACACACACACACACACACACACACACACACACACCACATATATAAAACAATAAATTTCCATTTGAATAAACCTACATAATAAATACTATACATTGTTTTCAAAGTTACCGAGCTTTTCTTTGCTTCCTTGTAGGTTTTCCTTTGTTTTCTGCTATGCACTTTTTACTTTATTTTCCCCTTCCTCCACTCACTCTCTAAAGAAAGTTACAATTAAATATATATGCATTCATATATATATACAACATATATGTATATATGTATTGTGTATACATGTATGGGATACACATATACAGAGATATCTGTATACACATATATACACTTATGCACACATATGCAAGACCATCTTATGCATATTTCCACTTGTAATCTCTGTCTCTGAAAGTGGATAGTATCTTCTTTCAAAGGTCCAAATCTTGGGGGGAGCTAGGTGGCTGAGGAGGGGGGGCAAGGAAGGGGAGCACCTAGGTGGTGCAGTGGATAGAGCACCAACCCTTATGTCAGGAAGACCCGAGTTCAAATTTGACCTCAGACACTTACTACTTCACACTTTTTAGCTGTGTGACCCTGGGCAAGACTTAACCCCAATTGCCTCAGCAAAAAAAAAAAAAAGTCTTTTCTCAGTCAATCAGCTCAATGAGCACCAAAGCAATATTCCCACATAATCACACCCTATTTGAGAGATTGCTTATGAAATTCCGGCCCCCAAAATTTATATATTCTTTCTAGTCTTAGCTATCTTAGGTTTATTTATACAAGAACATTTTAATTTAAAAAAATTATCCTTTCCCCACTGCAATAATATTTATGCTTTATAATATAATTTAAGGTATGATACTGTTGAATCTCCTTCATTAACATTTTTTATCCTTGGTTTCTTTGAAACTCCTGAACTTTTGCTCTTTCAAATGAACCTTGTTATTATTTTCTCTAACTCAGATAATTTTTTAGTAATTTAATTGGGATGGCATTGATTAAATAATTAGTTAGAATTGTCATTTTAAAAAATTGTATTGACTACCCAAGGACAAGAAATATGACTCTAATTATTTGTCTGACTTTATATAAAAAGTGTTTTATGTTTATGTTCATATAGTTTCTATAAATATTATCAGTATCAAATACACACGCACTAAATAATGGTCTAGTATCCAAAATCTTAAAGCCAAAGTTACAAGGGTTACAGGATGAAATAGACAATAAAACTATACTAGTGGGAGACCTCAAAATTTCCCTCTTGAAACTAGGTAAATCTAACCAAAAAATAAACAAGAAGCTAAGGAAGTGAATAGAATATTAGAAAAGCTAGATATGCACTGATCAGAGAGGTGCAAATTAAGACAACTCCAAGGTATCACTACACACCTTTCAAATTGACTAAGATGACTGGAAAAGAAAATGACTAATGTTGAAGAGGATGTGGGAAAACTGAGACACTAATACATTGTTGATGGAGTTGTGCACTGTCCCAACCATTCTGAAGAGCAATTTGGAACTATACCTAAAGGACAATTAAACTCTGCATACCCTTTGATCCAGCAGTGTTTCTACTGGGCTTATATCTTGAAGAGATCTTAAGGGAAGAAAAGGGACCGACATGCAATAATGTTTGTGGCAGCCCTTTTTGTAGTGGCAAGAAATTGGAAACTGGGTCAATGCCATTTAATTGGAGAATGGCTAAATAAGCTATGGTATATGAATGTTATGAAATATTATTGTTTTTAAAAGAAACGACCAGCAGGATTATTTCAGAGAGATTTAGAGAGACTTACATAAAAATATAAGCAATATTATATGATGATCAATTCTGATGATCATGACTCTTTTCAACAATGAGGTGATTGAGGAGATCCAATGATCTTGTGATGAAGAGAGCCATCTACACCCAGTCAGAGGACTGTGGGAACTGAATGTGGATCACAATATAGCATTTTCACTCTTTTTATTGTTATTTGCTTGCATTTTCTTTTCTTTTATATATATATGTAATATATATATATGTTTATTATAGCTTTTTATTTACAAAACATATGAATGGATCATTTTTTCAACATTGACCCTTGCAAAACCTTCTGTTCCAAATTTTTCTCTCCTTCCCCCCATCCCTTCCCCTAGATGGCAGGAAGTCCAATACATGTTAAATATATTAAAATATATGTTAAATCCAATATATGTATACATATTTATACAGTTATCTTGCTGCACAAGAAAAATCTTATCTAGAAAGAAAAAAAAAAAAACCTGAGAAGGAAAATAAAAATACAAGTAAACAATAACAGAAAGAGTGAAAATGCTATGTTGTAGTCCACACCAGTTCCCAAAGTCCTCTCTCTGGGTGTAGATGGCTCTCTTAATGACTGAACAATTGGAACTGGTTTGAATCATCTCATTATTGAAGAGAGCCAAGTCCATCAGAGTTGATCATCATATAGTCTTGTTGTTGTTGTGTATAATGATCTCCTGGTTCTGCTCATTTCACTTAGCATCAATTCATGTAAGTCTCTCCAGGCCTCTCTGAAATCATCCTGTTGATCATTTCTTAAAGAACAATAATATTCTATAACATTCATATACCGTAATTTATTCAGTCATTCTCCAATTGATGGATTGCCATCAATTTCCAGTTTCTTGTCACTACAAAAAAGGCTGCCACAAACATTTTTGCACATGTAGGTCCCTTTCCCTCCTTTAAGATCTCTTTGGGATATAAGCCAAGTAGTAACACTGCTGGGTCAAATGGCATGCACAGCTTGATAACTTCTTGAGCATAGTTCCAAATTACTCTCCAGAATGGTTGGATCCATTCACAACTCCATCAATAATGCATCAATGTCCCAGTTTTCCCACATCCCCTCCAACATTCATCATTATCTTTTCCTGTAATCTTAGCCAATCTGAGAGATATATAGTGATATCTCACAGTTGTCTTAATTTGCATTTCTCTGATCAATAGTGATTTGAAGCACCTTTTCATATGACTAGAAATAGTTTCAATTTTTTCATCTGAAAATTGTCTGTTCATATCTTTTGACCATTTACCAATTGGAGAATGGCTTGATTTCTTATAAATTTGAGTCAATTCTCTATATATGTTGGAAATGAGGCCTTTATCAGAACCTTCTAATGTAAAAATGTTTTCCCAGTTTATTGCTTCCCTTCTAATCTTGTCTGCATTAATTTTGTTTGTACAAAATCTTTTTAACTTAATATAACCAAAATTATCTATTTTGTGATCAATAATGATCTCTAATTCTTCTTTGGCCAGAAATTCCTTCCTCCTGCACAGGTAAACTATCCTATGTTCTTCTAATTTACTTATAATATCATTCTTTATGTCTAGATCATGAGCCCATTTTGACCTTATCTTGGTATATGGTGTTAAGTGTGGGTCGATGTAAAGTCCAGGCTAGCTCCCTGGAGGCCTCAGGAACAGCCAGAGTCAGGATAAGTGAAAGTCCTTGGTCTTCAGGGGTAGAAGTGAAGGAGACAGACAAAATGCCACAAGTTCTCCACCAACCTCCCTTCTCCTGGTCCTGCTGCAAAGTGAAGTTCTGTCGTCTATCTCACCCCACCTCTTAATCCTTACCTACAATTATCTGTATACACCAAACATCATGCCAGCACGGAACAGTAAGAAGGGCCATTTTTCCAAACATATGCTAATAGAATCATTGTCCAATTGGTAATTAGCCTTAAGTGCCCGGTTGTCTGATTCAAGCACATCTTTCAACCCTTTACGGGTCAATGCCTAGTTTCTTCCATATTAGTTTTCAATTTTCCCAGCAGTTTTTGTCAAATAGTGAATTCTTATCCTAAAAGTTGGGGTCTTTGGGTTTGTCAAACACTAAATTTGCATTTTATTTTCTTTCTTATTCTTTTTCCTTTTTGATTTGGTTTTTCTTGTGCAGCAAGATAATTGTATAAATATGTATGCATATATTGTATTTAAAACATTTTTTACTATGTTTAACATGTATTAATTGCCATCTAGAAGAGGGGATGGGGAAAAGGGAGGGGAATTGGAACATAAGGTTTTGCAAGATTATTGTTTGAAAAATTATCCATCCATATGTTTTGAAAATAAAAAACTTTAATGAAACCTAGATATGATAGATCTCTGGAGAAAATTGAATGGGAAAGAAAGTAATTTTTTTTCTTCAATGATACATGGCAACTATACAAAACCAAACTCTGAAAAGCAGAAATATTAGATAAATTACTAGGAAGATAGATTAAAATTAATTGAAATCTAAATAATCTAATTATAAAGAATAAATAAGTCAAGAAATAAATAAATAAAAGCAAGCAATTTCATTAAAGAGAATGACAACAAATAGAACAAAATTTATGGGATCAGCCAAAACAGTCAAGGAGCATATGTGTATGTAGCTATATGTGCTTACATCAATAAAAGAGAGAAAGAGCAAATCAATGAATTGAGCACACAACTAAAAAAAGAACAAATTAAAAATTCCCAATTAAACACCAAATTAAAACTCTTGGAAATCAAAGGCAAGATTAACAAAATTGAAAGAAAACCACTGAACTAACAAATAAAACTATAAGCTAGTTTTATGAAGAAAAAAATAATAAAATATCTAAATCATTAACTAATTTAATTTTGAAAAAGTAATAAGAAAACCAAATTATCAGCATCAAAAATGAAAAGGGTGAATTCACCACCAATGAAGAGGAAATTGAAGCAATCATTAAGAGCTATTTTACCTAATTATATGCCAATAGATCTGACAATCTATGCAAAATGGATATTTATAAAAATATAAATTGCCCAAATTAGTAGAAAAGGAAGCAGAATATTTAAATATTCTTTACTTAAAAAAAAATGAACAGACCATCAATAAGCTTCCTAAATTTATTGTGAATTCTAACCAAACATTTAAAGAACAATTAATTCCAATACTATGTAAACTATTTGGAAAAATAGGTAAAGAAGGAGTCCTACTAATTTCCTTTTATGACACAAATATCGTGCTGATACCTAAACCAGGAAGAGGAAAAAGAAAGAAAGAAAATTATATATCACTTTCCCTAATGAATCTTGATGCTAGCAATTTTAAATTAAACACTAGTAAGGAGATTACAGCAATATATCAGAAAGTTCATATACTGTGGAATTCATGCCAGGGAGATAAAGCTCATTCAGTATTAGGAAAACTATCATTATAATTTATCATATCAATAACAAAACCCAACAGAAACCATATTGTTATCTCAATAGATACAGAAAAACTTTTGACAAAATACACCACCTATTTATATTTAAAAATACTAGAAAGGTTAGGAATAAATGGAGCTTTCCCTAAAATGATAAGCAGTATGTATATAAAACCATCAGCAAGCATTATTTGCAATGAAGATAAGCTAGAAGATTTCCCAATAAGATCTGGCATAAAGCAAGAATGCCTATAATCACACTATTCTTTGATATTGTACTAAAGATTCTAGTTACAGGAATAAGAGAAAAAAAAGAAATCAAAGGAATTAGAATAATGAAGCTAATATGACAAAAAGGAGAAATTAGAATAATGAAGAAAAAAACTATCACTCTTTGAAGATGATATGATGATCTACTTAGAGAATAGTAGAGAATCAATTAAAAAAACTAGTTGAAATAATTTAACAATTTTTAGCAAAGTTTCAAGATATAACATAAGCCTGCATAAATCTTCAGCATTTCTATATATTACCAACAAGGTCCAGCAGTAAGAGATAAAATGAGAAATTCCATTTAAAATAATTGCAGACAATATGAAATACTTGGGAATCTGCCTTCTAAGACAAATCCGGGAAATATATATAAAACACTTTTCCCACAAATAAAGTCAAATATAAACTTGGAAAAATAAGAATTGTTTATAAGGAGGTTGAGATAATAAAAGTACAATTCTATCTAAGTTAATTCAGTGCCATACTATTTACACTATCAAAAATTATTTTATAGAGCTAGAAAAAATAATTTTAAAAATTAATCCAGAAAAATGAAAGGTCAAGAATATCAAGGAATCAATGGGGGGAAAATTGTGAAGGAAAGCAACTTGGCAATATCAGATTTTAAATCTATGTAACAAAGTAATAAGCATAAAAACAAAGTGCTACTGGATAAGAAATAGAATGGTGGATAAGTAGAATAAATTTCTACATAATACATAGTTATAAGTAATAACCATTGGCTGTTATAAACCCAAATACCCAAGCTTTTGGGATAAGAACTCATTATTTGTCAAAAATACTTGGAAAACCAGGAAAAAATTTGGCAGAAACTAGGTGTGGACCTTCATCTTATACCAGATATCAATATAACATCAAAATAGGTATATGATTTAGACATAAAGAGTGATAATATAGGTAACATAAGGGAGCATGGAAAACTTAACTTGTAAGATATAGGTATAAGGGAAATATTTATGACCAAACAAGAGATCCAGTAGACCATGGGAAGTAAAATGTAGAATTTTGATTCTATTAAGTTTAAAAAGTTTTAAATAAACAAAACTAATATAGACAACATTGGAAGGAAAACAGAAAGCTGGGGGAAATTTTACAAGTATCTCTGATAAAGGCCTCATTTCTCAAATATATAGAGAACCAAGTTAAATTTATAAAAACACAAGTCATTTCCCAATTGATAAATGAAGCATATAAAGACATAGTTTTCAGATGGAGAAATCAAAGCTATCTATAATCATGTGAAAAAATGTTCTAAATTACTATTGATTAGCGAGATGCAAATTAAAACAACTCTAAGGTACTATCTCACATTTAATAGATTGGCTAATATGAAAAAAAGGGGAAATAATAGAGGGAATGTGGGAAAATTGGGACAGTAATGCATTGTTGATGGAGTTGTGAACTGATTTGACTGTTCTGCAGAGTTATTTGGAACAACACCCAAAGGGCAATCAAACTATGACCCTTTGATTCAGCAATATCACTTATTGCTCTGTGTCTCAAAGAGATCAAAAGAAAGAGGAAATAACCTATATACATAGAATATTTGTAGCAGCTCTTTGAGATTAGGGAGATACTCATCAACTGGAGCATGGCTGGGTAAGTTGTGGTATATATGGTTGTGATGGAATACTATTGTGGTATAAGAAATGATGAGCAGGGTAGTACCTGGAAAAATTTACATGAACTGATGCAAAGTAACACAGGAGAAACCAGAACATCATACACAGTAATAGTAATATCATACAAAGATCAACTGTGAATGACTTAGCTATTTTCAGCAACGCAATGATCCATGACAATTCCAAAGGACTTATGATGAAAAATGCTATCACCAGAAAAAAAATCTGATGAATTCTGAATGCAGATCAAAGCACTTTTTTTTATTTTTGGTGATTTTTTTTTTTTTTTTTATCCTGGTCTGTATCTTTTTTTCCATCATGACAAATACCGATATACATTTTGTGTGATTGCCTTTATCAAATAGCTTGCCATCTCAGGGAGGGAGTAGGGAATGTATGAAGAAAGAATCTGAAACTCAAAATTTTAAAGGGCAAATGTTGAAATTTTTTTTTTGCATGCAATTGGGAAAAGATAAAACTTTTTTTTAAAAAGTAGTAGGATGAAGATTACCTGATCCACCCTACGCCAACCTTTTCAGTCTGGCTAAAGGAAGTTCTTGGGATGATTTGCATGGACCAAAGTCAATAGTAAACTGAAATCAAAGAGTGATAGCTCAGACTGAGTAAAGCACAAGAGTTCAAAGAATAAATTCAAAAACTAAAAGCTGCTTTTGTTGGCTTGATAGCTGAGTCTGAATCATAAAAGAATTAAAATAGACACTGGTGGTGAGTTAAAAGAGCTACTTTCTTAGTGTGAAGTGGCTAACTGGTGGGAGATGATCTAATGATAAAACATACCTCACTGGGTTGTTTTAAGGATCAAATGAGATAATATATGTGAAGTACTTTGTAAATCTTAAGGTATATACAAATGTTAAATAATGCTATAAATATATTCCTAGAGGGCAGCAGAGTACACACAGAGAAGATCTTAATGGCAGTAGCAGATAGTAGTGATATGGAGGGCCAGAAAATAACAGCACAAAAAATAGTCCAGAAGTGGATAAATTATCTCCCCTCACAGTCTCTTCCCTCACCACTATATAAAATGATGAGGTGGTTCTTCTTACTAAGCAAGGCAAGCTCCTCTACATGTATGCTTACTCCCATTCGCTCCCATCTAATCCAGGAGATTAGATCTCCATTCTCTAATTTTCAATCCCTCCTTACCTACTGGCCCCTTCCCGGCTGGCTACAAAAACACCTATGTCTCCCCCATTCTTAAAACAAAACAAAACAAAAAAAAATCAATTCACTTAATCTGATTTTCATTGCTAGCTATCCTTTCCTTTA
The DNA here is from genome assembly GCF_902635505.1 of Sarcophilus harrisii. Classification (NCBI taxonomy): domain Eukaryota; kingdom Metazoa; phylum Chordata; class Mammalia; order Dasyuromorphia; family Dasyuridae; genus Sarcophilus; species Sarcophilus harrisii. Next base: position 369,390,306 of record NC_045428.1, read on the forward strand.
TCTTTCTTACCTGCTTGATTAAAAGAAAAAGAAAAACATTTACTCTTGAGTGCTTATACTTCCTCTCCTCTTTCTCTCTTCATAACTTTTGGCAATCTGGCTTCCAATCTCATCATTCAGCTGAAATTGCTCTCTTCTGAGTTATTACCACATTCAGTGGTAATTAAATTAATTACCACATTCAGTGGCTTTTTCTTATTCCTCATCCCTTAATTTTTGACACTGTTGATTATCCTCTACTCCTGGATTACTCTCTGCTCCAAGATGGGGCATAGGGTGTGTTTAAGGAAGACTAAGACTTCGGATGTGAGGGCTTGCCAAGCTCTTTTCAGAGTTGCTTTCTGTAATGTCCAGGCTACCATTCTGGAGGTCCTCTGGAAGGACCTTAATCTCAGCAGGATAGACACCATGAGAATGGACAAGAATAGAGTCCAAAGTCTTTATTGTCTCTTACACAGTATGTGTCTGTCATAGTCTGACCTAGTCTCAGTCTGACCCAGTCTTCTCCAGCAGTCTGACAGTCTGTCAGTCTCAACCAGTCTTCCTCTGAGTCTGACTTTGAAACCAGTTTAAATACCTTATTATAATTATATCATTACAGTATACTGAATATGTGTGAACTAGAGAACCATTATCTCATCAGTTCCACTGAGGTAACACCTTGTTTCAAGTATACTTCTCCAGAGTTCCAGCTCTCTACAATTTTTCACCTTTAGTGCCCTTCTAATTCACCCAACTCACTCCTATGGATGCAAGAAACTGTAGTATGGGACTTCAAAATCTTGGGGTTCCAGACTGGTGTTGCAAGATCTCTCAAAAGAATTTGGAGTCTTAGACCCATCTCCAAGTCAAGGGGCAAAGTTTATTATAATTGTAATGCCAATTAAAGCATTAAATTAAAGAAGTTAGCAAAGAATCAGGGACAAAAAGATAAATTTATAGGAAAAAAGTTATAGAAACCAGGTGCTTCATATCCCTGATATACTAATTTTATGGCTTAGAGGAGGAGTTAAGGAATCATCTGATTCTGACTTTGTGCACAGATACAATACCTATAATTCTCTGGTTGGGTGGGGGACCTTTGGGAGGTATGTTTTTAGGCCTGAAACATCACTAGGTCAAGTAGCAGACACCCAACTTTATTCTGTGCTTACATCATCTTTAAGCATCTCATTATTACTGCTCATTAGTCTCAAAAACTCTGTTATCACTGGCCAACAGACTGTTATCTGACATCCAGCAATATTTTTTAGCCATATCATCCTGGTCATATAGAGTAAACTGGGGAAGGATAACCCAGGGGAAGAAAGATATCATTTCCAATGACATCACTTCCAAGGCCAGGTGGCTTTGAGGCTGAATCTTCCCTGGGAACTGCACCACATCAGTATGTGCAGTGGCTAGACCCTGGTAAACCATTTTGGCAGATGGGCTAAATCAGGGTGAGGATAACTGAGGGGTCTCAAACCCTTTGGTGAATTAGGGGAATGTCTTTCCCAAGTATGTGAAGACTTCCCCTGGTGGAACGAGCAGATTAGGACACTTCATTCTAGTGGCCATGCTGGCAGCTAAAGCAGGCACTGGGGAACACAGAGCTGGGTGAGATATCTAAGTTGTCAAGTCTTCTGCTGTATCCCAAGCCATCCTCAGTCCTCTTTACTGTGTCTCGTCACTAGTCTGTGATGATTCTACTCACCATCAGTACATGGAGCAGGCACACACTTATGGACAACACAAAATCCAATAGACTTGAAAGGTGAATAGTTCTTTCTTCAAGAGAACCCAACAGGTATCCCATCCAAATAGCAGAGCTTAATGAAACAATCCTGGCAAGTGAAGGCCAGCTTACCAAAGCCAAAACTGGATACATATTCTTCTGGAGTGACCACAGTCAAAGGGAGTACCATGAAGTTGTCATAGATTTCTTAGGTTTTGTAATCAAAACTAATCTAACCAATGGGCTTGTATACCTACCAAAAGGAGTGAAGGACAAACTCATGACAATGTAATTGCTACTTACAGGAAAGTACAATGCGACCATCAGTATATATTGACAAATTATTATGACAAATTTTGATGAAGTCAAAAACTTTTAACATCATTATCAGTGTGGGAAAAAAAAGACAAGCTTATAATTCTGGATGATGTTAATACAAGAATAGGTCCAGGCTATCAGACATGGCAGGAAATCCTTGAAAGGAATGAAGTAAAAAACAGCACTTATTATTGAAGACTTGTGCTTATCATCATCACTGTTTTCCATTTACTTAATCACAATAAAACTTCTTGGATATACCCTTGCAGCAAACTTTGACATTAACAGACTATGTCATTGTCAGGAGAATAGACAGAAGTATGATGTGTGACCCAGAGCACTAGATTGATCACAGACTTATCCTGTTCAAGCTAAATATCTGCATTCAACAAAAGCTGTGACCTCAAGACAATACAACTGCCAGAAAATTTAATGTTAACAAATTAGAGTATTTCTCCTAGTAAAAAAACAGTTTGTTGTTAACTTGGAAGGAAAGCTGAGTCAATATAATACATGTTTGGCAATACTGGAGCAGAAAAGGAGGTGGCAATTTTCAGGATTTGGCATACAATTACTCTCCAGAATGGTTGGATCAGTTCACAAATTCAACAACAATGTATTAGGGGCCCAGTTTTCCGACATCCCCTTGAACATTTATCATTATTTTTTCTTGTCATGTTAGCCAAACTGAGAGGAATATAATGTACTTCAAAGTTGTCTTAATTTTCATTTCTTTAATCAATAGTGACTTAGAGCATTTTTTCATATAACTAAAAATGGTTTTAATTTATTTATCTGAAAATTGTCTGTTCATATCTTTTGACCAGTTATCAGTTGGAGAATGGCTTGTAATCTTATAAATTTAAAGCAATTCTCTACATATTTTAGAAATGAGGCCTTTATCAGAACGCTTGGATGTAAAATTTTTTCCCCACTTTTCTGCTTCCCTTCTAATCTTTTGCCTCTGTTTTCTTTCACAGAATGATTTACATAGAAATGTGTTTTGCATGACTACAGATGTATCACCTATATAAAATTGCTTGCCTTCTCAATGTGGGGGGATGAGGAGGGAAAGAGAGAATTTAGAACTCGAAATTTGAAAAAAAAAGTTTAAATTGTTTTTATCTGTAATTGAGAAAAAATAAAATATTAAATAAGAAAAAAAGAAAGGTTACTAGACAATGAGGTTCTCTCTCAAGTTGAACTGCCAAGCGTTCAAGAACTCCTGCAGAGTCCGGATCCAAAGGGCTGGCCATGTGGTTCAAATACTGAAGATGTGTTTGCCTAAAAGACTATTTTATAGAGAACTCATGCAATTTAGGCTGTCACATATTGTCCAGAAAAAATGATTGGAACACTCTCAAGGTCTTTCTGAAGAATTTTTGAATCTATCTCATGACATGGGAGACACTAACAAAGGACTTCTCAGCATGGCATGTCTGCGTCAAAGAAGATGCTTAGTTAAAAAAAAAAGTGAGATGCACAAATTTAGAGACACCTCCACTCCAAATATTCAGGTGTACTATTTGTGTGCAACTTGTGACAGAGCCTTTAGAGTTTCAGTTTGATCAGCCAACACTGCAACTTGACTACAACATAGTGATATCATTTTGCTCTTTTGTTGTCCTTTGAAAGGACAACAATGAATCAACCAACTTTCTGGAAATTTTCTCCTCTCTAGGTTTTCAAAACACCATTTACTTCTGATTCTCCTCTACATGAAAAACTTCTCCTTATTCTCCTTGCTGGACCTTCATCCAAATCATGCCCATCAATAATCAAGGATATTTATTAAATCTCTGTCCTGAGCTTTCTTTGCTTTTCCTTTTATATTGTTCTCTCTTGGCGATCTCATCAGCTCCCATGGATTGATTAAATTGTCATTTTTATGCAGATGATTCTAAAAAAATCTATTTATCTAACTTTTGTATCTCTTTAAAAAACCAATTATTTATTTTTTTAAATGAAAGCTTTTTATTTATGAAACACATGCATGGGTAATTTTTCAACATTAACCCTTGCAAAGCCGTCTGTTCCAAATTATCCCCTTCTTCCCCCTCTCCCCTCCCCTAGATGGCAGGTAGTCCAATACATGTTAAATATGTTAAAATACATTAAATCCAATATATGTATACATATTTATACAGTTATCTTGCTGCACAAGAAAAATCGGATCAAGAAGGAAAAAAAATTGGGAAAGAAAAACAAAATGCAAGCAAACAACAACAGAAAGAATAAGAATGCTATGTTGTGGTCCACACTCAGTTTCCACAGTCCTCTCTCTGGGATTCTATTGGTACATTCTATGTAGGAACAATGGAAGATTTGATTTGCTCTCGGTTTATGGTCCAGAACTAGAGGATTGGGGAAAGGGTAGGAAAAGATTTTCATTGGATAGTTAGGCTATTATTGTTTGTTCTTTATTCTTGAAGAGGACCATGATGTCAGAGAATTGATGCCATGATATGTGAGTGAGTTGTACTAAAGTGAGGGTGGGCTCTAAAAAGTCACCTACCTTACTTTGTCCTCCAGAACCATCTGGGCCCAGGGGCAAGATATAGATTAGGATCACTGAAGATGCCCTTGGCTATCAAGGCTATGGAGAGATGGCCAAAAAGTTGGGACTGATGTGAAGCATGAAATAATGGTTCAAGAGAGGCAGTCACAAGAGGGTGAGTCACTGGGAGGATGGTACAATGATAGAGAAGTTGGGAAGAAGGGAAGACTTAGAGAAATGATAACAAATTCTATTTTTGACATATTGAGTTTGAGGTATACAATATAAACTGTACAAAGTGTCCAGTTTGTGATGTGTGACTGTAGCTCTTTCAAAAGAGATACAAAAGTGGCTCTCTTCAACAATGAGATGATTCAAACCAGTTTCAATTGTTCAGTAATGAAGAGAGCCATCTACACCCACAGCTTCTCCAGTTGCAAGTTAGTAAAGTTACAACCAATGTCCTTTTAGAGTGAGAGACATATCCTTTATTTAGCCATTCTTATAAGAAGCAGGTGTGTTCTTGAATGAGACACACACCAAATTTAGAAAGGGGAGCAAGCTTTATACTGTTAGTTCTATTCTTTATCCCTCTCTTCAAGGTTGGATTTACAATCAGAATTACAATTGGTCAGATTTACAATTCAAGTTATAATTCTCCTTATCCACCCATTCCATATGTCAGAAAATGACAGGTATCTCCTCTGGGCAGTGTCAGTTAAGATGTATGAAATTACAAAAAAAACTTGTGTCCTATCATTGTCCTAGTTGTTTAGAGCCAGTTTAAGCCTGGGCCCCTTTATCAGGAACTTTGTTATTTTAGCCAGTTTCTTGACTTACAAGATGATTGATTGAAGATAGCTTAACAAGATATTTCACCCCTCCTTCATCTGTTTTGATAACATCTGTGGAAACCTAACTTTTCATTCTCACATCCAGGTACTGTGATAATGATTTATATCATTTAATCTTTACAACAATTTTGGGAGGTAGATTCTGTTACTATCTCTATTTTATGGTTGAGGAAACTGAGACAAAAAGAGGTTAAGTAATCTTCTCATAATCACATAGTTAATAAGTGTCTGAGACTGGATCAGGTTTTTCTGATTAAAGTTCCAGCATAGTACCTAGAGCACAATCTAATTGCTTCTTGCAAAGTTCCTTTAATGACCCCAAGCTTCCCATGAAAAGAAAGACTCATTTTTTTTATTAAAGCTTTTTATTTACAAAACATATGCAAGAATAATTTTTCAACATTGACTCTTGCAAAACCTTCTGTTGCAAATTTTCCCCTCCTTTCCCCTATCCTCTCCCCTACATGGCAGGGTGTCCAATACATGTTAAATATATTAAAATATATGTCCTCTCAGTTGAAGAATGGCTGAATAAGTTATGGCATACCAGTGTAATAGAAATTATTGTTCTATAAGAAATGATGAGCAGGCTGATTTCAGAAAAGCCTGGAAAGACTTACATAAACTAATGCTGAGTAAAGTGAGCAGAGCCAGGAGAACATTGTACACAGTAACAGCAATATTGTATAACGATCAACTATGATAGCTCTTCTCAACAATGCAGTGATTCCAGGCAATTCCAATAGAACTAGTATAGAAAAGCCATCACATCCTGAGAGAGAATTTTCACTTTTTTTATTTTGTTTTGTTTTTTTCTTTCACTTGGGCTTTTTCCCTTTTGGTCTGATTTTTCTTGCACAACATGACAAATATTGAAATATGTTTAAAAGGATTGTATATATTTAACCTATATTGGATTTCTTGTTGTTTGGGAGAGGAGGCAGGTAAAGGAGGATGGGAGAAAAATTTGGAACACAAAGTCTTACAAAAATGAATGTTGACTATCTTTACATGTATTCAGAAAAATAAAATGCTATGGAGAAAAAAAATCATTTGTAAAAAAAAAAATTCCTTTCCTAGCTAAAGTGACCCTTTACAGAAGGTGGGATTTTACCTATGACTTCAAGGAAGCCAGGATGCAGATGGGGAGCATCTGGGCAGACATGAGGAACAACCAGGAAAATGTAAGAAGTCTAGAGATGCATTTTTTTGTTAAAAGAACAGCAAGGAGATGTGGATCACTGAATCCCTAGTTTACCAAATGGGAGCAAAGTATCCAAAAGCTAGGTTAGAAAGGAACAAGGTAAGGAAGGAATTTAAAATCAGATTTTATATTTGATCAAGAAGTTAATAGAGCGACTAGAATTTACTCAGTAGAGGGTATAGATGGCACACTCAGATTTGTACTTTATTGTGATGACCGCATATTTTAAAATCAGCCAGAGTCAGGAATTCAGGTTAAGGGAAAATCTTCAATCTTCCCCGAACCATCTATTAGACATTTTGAATTGGCTCTCCTATAGACATTTTACATTCAATATTTCTAAAGCTGAATTCGTATCTTTTCCCCCAAATCTTCCCCTCTCCCTAACTTCTCTATTACTGTCAAGAATACTGCTAGCCTCCCAATCTCCTAGGTCTGTAACTTAGATATCTTCCACATTTCATTTGAACTCACTATACACATACCATCCCCTTCATCTCTCCTCACTTAAACTCACTCCCTATATTCAAAATCATCTGACAAGTTTGATTACTTCCACATTTTCACCATCTCTTATTTCTATTCTATTTGTATTCCTTTGTCTCCCCAGATATTACCACTACCCTGTTGTAGGCCTGGAGTATTGTAGTAATCCTCTGATTCTTCTCTGTCTCTTAAAATTTATCTTACTCCAGTTTATTCTTTACTTAGGTGCCAAAATGATTATAAAGTGTAATGGGCTGAAGCTCGAGTTAATGCACTAAGGTCCCAAGCATGTGAGGATAAATAGTAATTGGACCATACTCTTATTAATATATATGCTTGGAGAAAGAATGGCCCCTACCCACTCTTTGTGCAAGTCCTGATGTGTTGTATAAGAAATGATGATTTTGGTGGGTGGAGGCAGAGAGGCAGGAAGAGAGGCGGGGAGAGACTGATGGCTGGCTTCTTGTCGCAGCTGCTCACATTGCTATCACAATCCCCCTTCACCTCCACAAAAAATAAAGATTGAAAATTTTCCCTTAACCTGAATTCCTGACTCTGGTTGATTTTAAAATACGTAGTCATCACAATAAAGTACAAATCTGACCATGCCATCTATACCCACTACTCAGTAAGTTCTAGTGGCTGTATTAACTTCTTGATCAAATATAAAATCTGATTTTAAATTCCTTCCTTACCGGGTTCCTTTCTAACCTAGTTTTCAGATACTTTACTCCCATTTGGTAAACTAGGATTCAGTGATCCATATTTCCTTGCTGTTCTTTTAACAAAAAAAATCTATCTTTGGACTTCTTACATTTTCCTGGTTGTTCCTCATGTCTGCCTAGATGCTCCCCATCTGCATCCTGGCTTCCTTGAAGTCATAGGTAAAATCCCACCTTCTGTAAGAAAGCTTTCCAGATTCCCCCCTTAGTACTAGAGCCTTCCTTCTACTATTCTCAGTTTATCCCTGATTTATCTTTTTTTTTTTTAACAGGATTGCTAAACCAGATGAGTGGAATCCTGTGGATATATTTGACCTAGATTTTAACAAAGTTTTTGTCAAAATATCTCAAATTATTAGATGAGCCTATAATACAATTAGATCAGTGAGAACTAGCTGCATGCCCAGGCTCTAAAATAATTATTGATGGTTAAGTGCCAATTTAAACCATGAGAGCTTTGCTTTTTCAATAACTCTTAATTCTACTGCCTCCCTTCAGTTGATTATTTCTACTTTATTCTGTATAGAGTTTATTTGTATAATTCTTATTTGTATATTTGCAAATTCTCTCCTCCAGTTAATGTGAACTCTTTAACTATTTTTGTCCTTTGCATCTCCACATTGGATTATATGAATGTTCAAGAAAGAATAGCACCTCTTATGTGAAGCTTGCTGAGCCTCAACAGGGCTACTCATTCACTTTTGGTATCCACCTGGCACTCAATTCTCACTGTAACATGAACCATTGGTCATTCCTTGATAAATTATCACCAGGTTGAGTATGACCATGGAGCCATAAAACCATTGGTGAGTTAAGTGGGGTATCTACTCCAAGCATTTAAAGGCTTCTTCCAGGGAATGTATAAATAGTTCTTTCTTTCTTTCTTTCTTTTTTTTTTTTTTAATGAAAACAGTTTGTTCTAAAAGTCATGAAGGCAACTGAAGCAGATGCTGTGGAACCCTTAGATCTTAGTTACATCGAAAACCTGGAGGCCATGCCCTGCATTCCAGGCCATTACCAGTTGCTTTGACTTTTGTCCTCCCATTGGACTTGGATGACTCTGGAAAAAGATTTTGGGCAACTCTGCTTCACTTAAATCCAATTCAGACGTAAGTCAAGAGATGATTCATGGTCCTCTTGGTCCCATTGGTCTTCTTTAAAAACTCAAGAAAACAATCTACCCATAATAGATGCTTAATACATGTTTATTGACTGATTTATACAGATTCTTCCAAAAGGGACATTTTATTCTACTTACATATCTTCAACATCATTTCTGGTTCAGTAACTAGTTTCTACTCTTGGCTACTAGTTTCTATTGAACTTGAAGAGTAGCTATTAATGATTTGATATCAATTTGACAAGAGATCTATCTTTACAGATAAGAACCTAGGGATCAATGTTTGGTCTAGTGTTATTTAACATGTTATCAATGATTCATTTACAACTTTTGATGAAATATTAATTCAATTTGTAGATAATTTATTGCTGAGAGGAATTACTAACATACTGGAAAATAGTCAAGATCTGAAAAGATCTTGACAGGCTAGAGCATGGTGTTTAATCTAATAATGTAAAACTTGGTAAGAATAAATGTAAAGTTTTGAGTATAAAAAAGGACAACTACAAGATGGGGGAAGCAGAAAGCAGGTTTTTTTTTGTTTTTTTTTTGGAGGGGAAATATCTGAGATTTTTACTAGTGGATTACAAGCTTAATATAAAACAGCAGCCAAAATACTATATCCAAAAGAGGCAATGTGCCTATACTACATTAAGATATAGTTTCTAGGAATTAGGAAATCATAGTCTCACTGCACTTTGTTCCCCTCAGATCTGTCTAGAGTAGTTTTGAAGTATTGACTTTCTTTTTTTGCATATCTTTGATAGGATGTATGGGTTGCAGTTTCTAGGGGAAATATAGCAATAATCCTGAGGCACCCAGTCTTTAGGAATGCTATTGTTCTAACAATTCGTCTGTCAATGGTCCTAAAGTCTCTTGGCCTTAGGAATACTATAGTATAGTCCCAGAAAAATTGCTGACTGTCAGACAACAGTCTGTTTCATCTGTAGAAATGGGGGAAGCAGCAACAGCACCATACATCGACCCAAGCACCTCCCCAACCCAGCTTGGGGTATGGAGTTATAATGGGGTCAGACCCCATGGCCAACATTCCCTGAGCCCTTGCATCTGGAACCACCATGTTCCAGCCACCCCAGCCTTCAGCAAATTCTGTCCAGCAACTTCTTTTTTTTTTTTCAAAAATATTTTTATTTTTTATTTTATTTTAGCTTTTTATTTACAAGACATATGCATGGGTAATTTTTCAACATTGACCCTTGCAAAACTTTCTGCTCCAATTTTTCCCCTCCTTTTCCCCACCTCCTTCCCTAGATAGCAGGAAGTCCAATACATGTTAAATATGTTAAAGTATATATAAAATACAATATATGTATACATATTTATAGTTATCTTGCTGCATAAGGAAAATTGGATCTAGAAAGAAACCAAAAAAAACTTGAGAAGGAAAACAAAAATGCAAGCAAACAATAAGAGAAAGAGTGGAAATGCTATGTTGTGTTCCACACTCAGTTCTCACAGTCCTCTCTCTGGGTGTAACTGATTCTCTTCTTTACTGAACAATTGGAACTGGTTTGAATCATCTCATTGTTGAAGAGAGCCATGTCCATTAGAAATGATCATTGTATAGTCTTGTTGTTGCCGTGTTTAATGATCTCCTGGTTCTGCTTATTTCATTTAGCATGAGTTCATGTCTCTTCAGACCTCCCTGAACTCATCCTGCTTGTCCAGCAACTTCCAAGAAGAATCCGGGTGCCCCTGGCAGCACCAAGCATGGTAGTGTGAAGTGAGAAAGCCAGTTAGCCTTTACATTTGGTAATCCCACTATTCTCTGTTTCAATTGTGTTAGCTAGTAATTTATGACAAATTATTTTATCTCTGCCCAGTTTTCTAAATTGTAAAAAGAAATAATAATGGTGATTGTTGTGAAGATCACATGATTGCAAAAATAGCATAGAACAAATGGTACATGAATGTTAACTGCTTTAATGGATATAATGCTTCATATCTGATAATTTTATATGGGTTTTTAGATGTGACCAATATATAATGGCAATGCTGAGATAAATGATTTTTGTGTATGTGTGTGTAAAGTAATTTGGAAGCAAATTCAGCAAAATTAAGATCATCATGCCTGATCTCCCCAGGACTGGGAGAATAGAGGATAGAGAAAAGAGAATCTCTTTTCTCTTTCTTTCCCCTTTTCTCCTTTCCTGACTGCAGCAGGGATATATAGATGAAGAAGTAAGAGGGAAAGGAAATAAACTCAGTTCAACAAAATTTGTTAGTTGAGATATGATAGCAAAAGCAGTTTTAAAGGTGCTTTAATCAAAGCCCACTAAAGAAATATATGTAAATTGTAATCTATTTTCTTTCTTCCCTCCCCCCTCCCACCCCCCTCCCTCCCAAGCAATTGGGATTAAATGATTTGCCCAGGGTCATACAGTTTAACACAGAAATTGTTAAGTGTAATTGTAATCTATTTTCACTGATAGTGTTAACAGGAGATTTAAGAGTTTGGGAATTTTAGGAAAACAGAAAAGCAGTTCACTGCTACTTTAAAAACTCTGGCAACAAACAGCCTGATTTTGAGTTATCTAGAATCAAACTTCTGAGGGCCCTGCCAGGAAAAACTGGCATTTAACCCTTTCCTGTATCACAAAAGAAAGATGGTTTATATGAATTGGGAAAATAACCAAATGACAATTTAGTTTGTCTGGAACATTTAATTAGAATTTAGGGAATCTTATAAACTAAAGTTAAGTCAATAACTTTTAAAGTGGTGTCTGTGTTAAAATTGCAAATTTGGCTGTAAATTATATGAGATTCCTATTCATTTTTTTCAATAGATTCTGTTTTATCTGAATTTTATGAATTCTCTTGTTTTCTCCCTAAAACAAAAGGAAAGGGGAAAGCTGAAACCCTTCCTGAGAATTTCTAAAGCTGCAATAGCTTGGGGACAGAATAAATTGTACTAAAAGAAGATGGAAAGTTTATTTAGCCTTGTTAACCTGTTACTTAGATTGTTATCTAAGTTATTTGGAGTTATTGTCATCAAGAATTGTTATGGGCCAGAACTGTGAACTTGAAACAAAGCATTCTTTTTTTTTTTTGGGGGGGGGAGGGATTAATATAGAGTTTGATTTTCTTATTTTTATTTTTAAATAGTATTTTCCCTCAGTTATATGTTAAGAAAATCTTTTTTTTTTTTTAAAAGAATAATCTTAGACACTGCTAAAATTTATTAACTGTCATTTTGGAATTAAAACATTTTTCAAAACAAATTCACATTTAGTTTAAATTGCTAGTTTCACTTTTACTTTTCTGAATAATGTAGATATAACTGTGAAAGCAATTTCATTAAGACAATAATTCTATGTAGTTTCCTCATCATGAATAGAGTTGCATAATATATATATATTTCTCAATAATATGCAATCTTTTCTATAATTATATGAAAATTATTGTTTTCTACCTGCATTTTCTTTTTTTTTAAATTATATTATAGCTTTTTATTTATAAGATATATGCATGGGTAATTTTTCAGCATTGACAATTGCAAAACCTTTGAAACAAAAGGATTCTTACAAGGTGCTAAGTCAGTGGAATTGATAAAGACAATGGTTGTTTAGCATAGTGCTTAACAGTTCTTTACTTCAGTACAAGTACTTAGTACTTAATATAATTCCACAAGATTCACACCTATGATAAGAGAGCATATAAGCTCAGACAAATTCAGTCAGAATCCGGGAAGATTGATTGATCCTTTGGATCAGGATGAGTTTAAACATATAAAAGATGTTAAACAAAATCTCCTATGTGTATAAGTCCTAGTAAACTTTAAAAAAATAATGTATCTAGGGGGCAGGTAGGTGGTACAGTAAATGGAGCACCATCCCTGAAGTCAGGAGGACATGAGTTCAAATTTGGCCTCATACACTTAATACTTCCTAGCTGTGTGACTCTGGGCAAGTCACTCAACCCCAATTGCCTCAGCAAAAAAAAAAAAAAAAAAATCTAGTCCTAAACTGTGATTAGTATAATTTTCTATTATAAATAAAATCTTTTGGGATTGTAACAGATATTCTTTTGAGTTCTGAATTTGGGTATGATCACTTAATGGATCATTAAGTCAACAACAACCACCATTTCCCATAAGTTACTCAAAGGGATGCCATCCATAGATAGACTTCACTGGGAAAGAGCTGGGAGGATAACATTATCTTTTGCTCAAGATTGGATCCTTTTGACTCAGTTTCCTAGTTTTGTTTCTTTGTTTCCCACTTGATTATTCCTGAGTCTGGCTGTGAGGTGGAATTGTTTGTCATTGGTTGTCAAACAGAGCTAAAGATGTTTTCTCCCGTCATGCTATTATAATCATGTCCCTGGTTTTTCCTCTTATAGCAAATTTCTATAATAAGAGCAAGTGCTAAGTAGAAGCCATGAGCACAATACAAGTATGTAAGATCTTGTTTTCAATCTGAAAATATGTAGTCATTAAATCCTAAAAAATTGGTAAATGATGAGATATATATTTGTGTGAAATTAGGGCACTAAATAAATACACTGTCTATGGGACCTGTTACTCTCTTAATTATTGAAACAAAATCTGAAACATCTTTATTGTGGTTTAGATCTTACCACTCTGTGAACTTTCCTCAAAGAAACAACTGTATACTTTCCTGGGCATGGCAAGATTTTGTAGCTATTCAAGGCCCTAACATACTTCTTGATTTGGGCTCTGCTCAGGCCAAGCTTGCATAACCCTGAAAGCAACATTGACCTCTGCTTGGAGGGCCAAATTCATTGTCCTTACCAGAGCTTTAGACCTGGGTAAAGGCCCTCCAATCCTTTGTGGGACCTATTTTCACTGGTCACAATAGAGGAGAAACAATTTTTTTTTTATATTTCATAAGATTTTATTTAAAAAGTAAGCATTCATTTTCACTGTGAAGAGTGAAAAACTTTTTTTTATTTTTATTTTTTTTACTTCATAGCCTTTTATTTACAGGTTATATGTATGGGTAACTTTACAGCATTAACAATTGCCAAACCTCTTGTTCCAATTTTTCACCTCTTACCCCCCACCCCCTCCCCCAGATGGCAGGATGACCAGTAGATGTTAAATATATTAAAATATAAATTAGATACACAATAAGTATACATGACCAAACCGTTATTTTGCTGTACAAAAAGAATCAGACTCTGAAATATTGTACAATTAGCTTGTGAAGGAAATCAAAAATGCAGGTGGGCATAAATACAGGGATTGGGAATTCAATGTAATGATTTTTAGTCATCTCCCAGAGTTCTTTCTCTGGGCGTAGCTGGTTCAGTTCATTACTGCTCCATTGGAAATGATTTGGTTGATCTCATTGCTGAGGATGGCCAGGTCCATCAGAATTGATCATCATATAGTATTGTTGTTGAAGTATATAATGATCTCCTGGTCCTGCTCATTTCACTCAGCATCAGTTTGTGTTAAGTCTCTCCAGGCCTTTCTGAAATCATCCTGTTGGTCATTTCTAACAGAACAATAATATTCCATAATATTCACATACCACAATTTATTCAGCCATTCTCCAACTGATGGGCATCCACTCAGTTTCCAGTTTCTAGCCACTAAGAGGAGAAACAATTAACAGATCTGTCAGGCCTGCCCAGTTTGTGCCCAATTAACTCCTGAAAGAGCTGTTAACTACCCTCTCTCCTAAAGCCCATCTAGAGGAGGGATACACATCAGGGGAAGACTGGCAGATAAATTTTACACATATGCCCCCTCTCAGGGGCAAAATGGCTTTTGTTTTTTGTTGATACTTTTATTGAGTAAAAGTCTTCCCCTGCAAGACTGAAAAAGCTCAGAGTTTTTGCTAAAGGAAATCATACCTCATTTTGGCCTACCCAGCTCTTCATAGTGACAATGGCCCATCCTTCACTTCTTAAATAAGTTGTGGCTGAGGCTTTTAAGATTAAGTATCATCTCTACTCTGCCACTCATCCTAATAATTTCCATAATAACTCCACGTTTATTCTTTTTTTTTTTTTTTGCTCATTTCTGGCCCCTACATTTTTAGTCTACTTGTGAGATTTGTTTCTTCCAGACTCCAAGCCATGAATTCATCACCTGCTACCTGATTCTGATAATCATCATCCCTTTGATGCTGCTGCCACCACTTTACCCCATTTCGACCCCAGAAGGCAGGACCACCCTTATCAGTCTGAAACAGATCCAGAAGATGAGATATCCATCTCTGTCCCAAATGAATTTGATTCATTTTCTCCACTTTTCCTTAGACCTGAGGATGCCAGGCAGAGTGAAGGTAGGTATTGATGTTAAGTGCCTCTGTCAAAGTTTGAGCTATTTGTGAGTAGAAGAATGGAACATTGTCCCTCTGTGAAGAGCCAGTAAATCTAGGAGTTATGGCATACTTGAAATCTTGGAAGGCTCAACTCCTGGGTCAATCCTGATCTGTTGGGCATAAACTGGAAGGAACCATTCTGGGTTATTTTAACTACTCCAACTGCTGCTAAACTAGAAGGCCTTTCTACCTGGATTAATGTTGTAGGATAAAAGATGCTACTTATTTCTTCTTCTCCAGACCTTCTTGACTATTCCCATGAACTTGAATAAGTTTAAAACTACTGCTCTGCAGTTTCCCCTGTACTGCAGAAATCCTGGAAACATTTTCTCTGCAAAAGGAACACTTCCACTTGGAAAACCTGTCTGCCCATCATCCTTCCCCCCCCCAATGTCTAATACCTTTTAAACACTTAATGCCCTTGGCCACTTAAGCACCCTTTTTACTGTCTACAATACTACTGTTCCCACCCCATTCTTACCCTCTTGAGGAGATGGAAAGTGAGGTTTTTGAGGAAATGTTCTCTGATATTTAAGGAAAGGAACTGTGATACTATTCTCCTGGGATGAGTATTTAAAGCTCCAACATAACCTCTTTAACCTAATCATCACCATTTACCAACTCGCCAATGAAACTGCCCATTCTCTGTGTGAAAGAAAGGGAATTGGGTCTGATCTCTTCATTTTACCGAGTTATCCTTCCAAAAAGGACTTCTAGTTTGTTATCTGAGAGACTAGGGTGTTATCTTGCACTTGGGCTCAAACAATAAGCACTTTTTAATTTCATGAGAAGAAAAGTGGGTCCTGTTTAGTGCCCCTTATAAAACTTCCCACCAATCCTGTGAACCCCAACCTCAATTTATCCTGCTTCATTATTTGTTCTATACTCCCTAAATCTCTATAAATTTATCTATTTGTCCTTGACTATCTTCCTCTTTTGGATTTCAGCCTACTTTAACTGGCATCACTTATAATTATAATATAATTATAATAAAATTATAATATGTTATAATTATAAAATTATAATACTAGAATTATAATAAAATTATACTATATTAGAATTATAATAAAATTATACTATATTAGAATATTAATAAAATTATACTATATTATAATTATAATAAAATTATATTATAATTATAATAAAATTATAATATATTATAACAAAATTATAATAAAACTTTACTTCTTGATTTAGAGATTATCTAAGCCTCCACATCCTTTGTACTGGTCCAGAATACCAGTATTCTGGGCTCCCTCGGAATCCCCAACAAGCCTAATGGGTTGTTTAGGTCACTAAGAGGTTATATTGTTTTAATCAACTCCGATCGCAGATTTTTAGAACTGGGACGGATCATCAAGTTTATCGATTAACCAAAAAGAAAACTGAATCTTAAAGAGGTTCGGTGATTCCCCCGTGGCCCCAAGTCAGCACGTCTAAGGTACGCTTTATCCCCAATCCCCCTAACACCAAACTCAGAAGGCCCAGTCCCATCCCATGTGGCCCGACCCGAGTTAGGGACCGCGGAAGTCCAAGGGGTAAGCCGAGCAAACTCCTTTCGCACAGGCTGTTAAAAGGCACAGAGACCGTCCGATTGTGAGAGAATTTTGCAGAAGGGCTTAGTCATTACCATAGGGAACAGAGGGATTCATTGGATAACCCCCAAAGGCTTCTCCCAGGCCTCTGATTATGTAACGCCACAAAACCAATCCTTTTTCCCCCCCCCTCAGAAAAACCTTTCTATCGACGAGGACCTTCCATTACAGACGACTTTATTCACTTCTGGGGCCAACTCAGGAGCCGACCTCAGAACTCCTCGCTCCTCCCACGCCCACAATGCACCGAGCCGCTAGAGATTAGTGGTTCCTCTGTCACGTGATACTGATTTGCGCGCACTCCTTGTTGGCGCCTGCGCATAAGCACCGCTTCCCCTCCCCCGCTATTTTTCTCGGTGGCGGCGGCCACGAGCGGAAGTTCTTGGACGTACCAGTTCCGTCTGTGTGTTCGAGTGGACAAAATGGCGAAGATCGCCAAAACTCACGAAGGTAAGGAATGTTTCCCTGTCGTCGCTCGATCACCTCTTCTCTCAGGTTCCTGCGGTTCCATTTCTTCCTTGTCCCTTTGTTTTTTCTCCTCTGGACCGAGGAGCAGAGCCGGCGCCCGCGGGGTTCGGGGTCGATTGGGCGGCGGCGCAGGCCGCGGTACAATGTAATGGCGTCCCACCCGCCCACCCCCTCCCTCGACAGCGCTTTGTTTTGTGCTTCGGGGCGACGCATCTCTTTTGCTGTCTCTGTGGGCCTGATGGGCTTCTGCGGAGCCCGGTGGGCAAAACCTCGGAGAAATGAATCGTGAAATCGCCGGAGTCGGGTGCGGGGAAAGGGCACACGCGCTGCTCTTCCCTCCCCTCCGGAGTAGTGTTCATTTGCCTCAGACGAGACAGGGAGGGACTCTTAATAGATGTTTTTATTTTTGGCACCGCGCTACCTCCTTCTCTGCCCGCAACTCCTTCACTTTTGTATAGCCACAAGAGGGGCACTCACTGTTTTTGACTCCTGCTTTTTAATACCAGTCCAGTTTAGTATTTAGATTTGCCTGGGTGAGGGTGTTTAGAAATGTTCTTATTCCCCAACCCCTTTTCCTCTTCCTTCCTCCCATTATTCGCTTTAACTTAGATATTTATTTGACTTGAGGGAAGGGGAGAAGGGAGGTGTTTTCATTAAATTAAGCTTAGGTGTGCGTTTTTAATTTTAAGTTATTTTAGCGTGGATTGTATTAGCAAATTGGTAGTTAATTCCATTTTCTGATCAGGGTAGTGGAATTTCTTTGTATGCCCAATATTTAATATTGTTACTGGTACTTATTAATAAGCACTTGGCACTTCCTGACATGGCTTGAAAAGTGGAGCCCCAGTTTTGGTTTTCCAGTTTTAGTAGCCACAAGAGACTTCCAAAGAATGTTCTGAAGAGAATTTGAAGGTGGTCAGTAATTAAAACTTGTAGCTATGTATTTTTAAAAAAATATCATATAGTCCGATCCTATTTATGGTGGTGATTTTAGGTGTCTTTTTTCTTGCGTGTGAAAACTAGTTTTGCTCCTTTGTAGCTTGAATATTAGTAACTAGAGTTAGGAAGCCTTTTCAGGCACTTCATTATAATTGCTTGTCAGAAGAATGAATAAAAGAACATAAATTTGCTTTAAATTTGTAGATGACACAAAAGCTGAAAGGGGGTAATTAACTCACTGAGAATTATTAAGATACAAAATAACCCTGTTTTAGAAAACTTAAAGATATAGTATCGATTCTTAATTTTATGCAATAGTTTGGTTTTATCTATTTTATCTGTTATCGCTATTTTTTTATGCTTTGTACTTTAAAAAGTTTTTCCTTATTAAGATGTCTACTATAAGGTAGTCATGGATACAGAGAGAAATTGGATTAAGAGGTGTAAGTTTTGCTAAGTTTTCACAGCTCCTAAAAGCTTTGGTGGATAGGATATTGAAGCCATTAATGTAAAGTAGTTTACATTACTACTTTATGTAGTAATACATAAGGAATACTTAGGGAGTGGAATTTCATAATCTACTTGAGCAACTTGACTGTCCCTATACTACTAGGGTCATCAAAAACGGCTTTTTGCTTCACTGTAATATTAGTGTTCAGAGAATATATTGTTTAATAAGTTCCTGACCAAATTCATATGTGTGAAAACTTAACATGTTGAAGATCAGCTTGAAGTTGTTAGTTCTGCCTGCAGTTTGAACCTTATTTTTTGTCTTCCTAACCACATCCCTTCCTCCCACTGAGGTACCTTTATTAGTTTTTGGTGTCTTTCATCATTATACTACTATATTAACTCTTAATTCTTCTTACTAAGTTCATATGATCAATTCCTCCAGTTTACTCAGTCTCATGCAGAGATGCTCATTGCCATTGTCCACAAGCATGTTCATAAACTTTGAAATTCTTTTATTCGATCATAATATCTTATTCCATTTTTTATGCATTAGGACTCCTAACCCTGCGTTCTCTTTATTGTAACTTGCAATGCCTCTGCCTCTCGGGTTTTTTTAGTAGGCTGTCATGATACCCAGCTCTGACTACACTTTCCTCCCTTATCCATCTTAAACTCCTTGGAAGAACTAATTCAGCTCTATGCTATGTGAAATTTTTTCTCTTTCCCAACCACTGATTATACCTTGCCAAAGTCGGCCTTGGATTATTCCCACCATCTGTATGTATCAATTTTATCGATGTTTATTTATATTAATTGGTCTCTCAAGGCAACAGAGAAATCCTTTTATATCTTCCTAATCATTCCATACCATTTCATCCCTTCTGGAGCCTTCCATGGCATCCCATCTCCACTGTTTTCTGAGAGTTCCCTCATGTCTTCCATTTATTACCCAGACATTTCCCCCTACTATCTCTTTCCTGTCTCAAATGAAGTGGCTTCTTGCAAAGGCAGATCCCTCTATATTACGAGTTCTCTACCTAGGTTTCATAGATTTCAGAGTCCACAAAATGGAGGGGTGAAAATTACTTATTTTCTCTTTTGGCCAAGTATTGCTCTTATAAATAAATGCCTGTTGGTTTTTCTTGATGGATCAGTTACGAATTTAAAAAAAAAAAAAAGAAAGACTGACAGACAGACAATAAAGGGGCAATCTTCTGGGAAGATCAGTTCATGACCTTTTTTGTGACAGGTACTCCTTTGGAAGTTTGGAGAAACCTATGGACCCAATATCAGAATTTTTTTTTTAGTTTTAATTTTTGGCTCTTGCCAAATCTAAAGACTTTTTTTAAATCTTCATCCTTCTGTAACTGCAGTATTTCACACAGTAATGCATTTTTTTTTTTCTTGGATTGGTTTTCCTATTCTTTCTGAATGATTTCTCAGTCTTCCTTGCTGGAATGGATTCCTATTAACTATGGGTAGTCCCCCAAACTCTTTACTGAGCCCTCTTTTCTCCTTCCATGCCAGAAGTTATGCTACATAATCCCGTAGTAGTCCGATGAAACCTATGGCCCCATTTCCGAATATTGTTTTTAAATGTATAAAATTAAATAAGATTACAATTTCAATTTTGTTGAAATAAAGATGTAATTTTTTTTTTTTCTTTTCCAAGTCATGGATCCTCTGAAATTTGTCCAGGAGCCTGTAGCTCCCAGTTAAGAATCCCTTCTCTATATTATTTTTCAGCTCTCTTGAGTTCAATTATCATCTCCATGCAAATGATTCCCAGATGTATAAATTTAGTCTTAGTCTTTGTCTACCAAGTTCTGGTCCTATATCTTTAATTACCTTTAGGGCATTTTGATTTCTCCAATCTTGTATTTCTAAATGCCTTTAGGGCATTTTAATTTGGATGCCCTTGTAGTCATTTTGACCTCAACAACTCTAAAACTGAACTCTTTTATCTTTTCCTTCCCAAACTCCCCCTCTACTATCAAGACACTGTTTTCCTACTGGCATCTCAAGTGACCTAGAAGTCTTTCTCATTTCTTCATTTGAATTCATTGCTCATATCCAATCTGTTGCCAAGTCTTGTTGATTTTACTTTCATAATATATTGTTTCCTTATTTTCATTCACACAGCTTCTACCTAATATACTACCTTGTTCATGCCTGCTACAATAATTTTTTTTAACTTGTTCTGCTTCACTCAAGTCTTCATTTCATTCCAAATTCCTCCCTTCTGTTCTTTCCCCTTCCCTCTTCTCTCTCTTACATATCCACCCTACTCAGTAAAATCCAGTGGTTCCTTATTATAAATCAAATATAAAAAATCCTCTTTGGTTTTAAAATCCTTCACAATATGGCCTGCCTCTTCCACCACTTTATTGTATTCTGGACTTTCCTGTAGGTACTCTGATATTTTGACTCTTCACATATTGCATTCTATCTCCTGCCTTTTCACTGGTAGTCTCCCATGCCTAGAATGCTTTCCCTTCTTTTTCACTCATCCTCATTTCTGTCTTCCTCCAAGACAACTCAAATCCCACTTTTTGCAAAAGGCTTTTGCCAGTTTCTTCCCTACTGCTAATGTCTTATTTTGAGGATTATCTTCCATTTATGCTGTGTACATGCATGCATGCACACAGAGAGCGTAATTATTAAATATTCCCTATTAAATGGGGGTACCTTGCTGGCCAAGACTTGGCCATCTCTCCGAGGACTTAATATAATTCCTGATACGTAGTAAGCACCTAATAAATGTTTAATGATTGAACTGACGACCAATATTCTTCTATCCCACCAAGCTGCTTTTATCATAGTCTTTTATCATAGTATCTGTAGTTGAATAGACCCATATTGGATATTTGTGTACATAAAGATTTAGTGTATCTTTTATGGTTCTCATAATTACCATGGATCAGCTTAGAGTATGTAAGCAAAATTATAGAAGAACTTGTAAGGGATCACCTAAAAATCTTTTATATTTGAGGTGGTGTGTGTGCGTGTGCGCGCACATGCTGTAATTGTAGTGTTCTGGATTTTCTAGGAATTTTTCATAGTGAAGCCAACATAATAAAAGTATGAAGATTAGTCTGAGGATTTGAAAATTTATAGTTTTGTTCTGTCTTTTTTTAATATACCCTTCTAGCATAGTAAAATGAAAAAAGTGATGAACTAAAGTGAATAGAATTGAGAATTGAAATTTCAACTTTGTAGGACTTTGTGCAATTTATTTCAATTCTAAGTAAAGGTTGGCTTTCTGCTTTGTAAAATGTAGAATAGATTAAATGATCTCTAAGGTTCCTCCCAATTCTAAATATATAATTCTTTGAACTTAATCCTTCTTTCTACTTTTTACCGAGGGTAACATCACTTCATAGACTAACTTATGAACAACACTTTATATTTTTTGATTTTTCATCTTTCCTGGATTAGAAAGGGTAACATTTATTAATGTATTTGGAGTCAGATTTATTGAAGGATATTTGAGAGAGCCAAAATATAGATGTTTGTCCTTTTTGCTTTCCGATGTAAGAGAGGTATCCTTCTCTATCCTGTTGAGTACCCAAGTTGTATATCAGCCAGTAACTTGGCCCTCTGCATGTGAATCCATCCAATTCCAGTGGAATAGTAACTGCAAAATGATTTCCCAGTTTTTTCCTTATAAAAAGTCTTTAACTTAAAAGGTTTCCTCCTAGGTTGAAGGCTATTTAAAATTATATTAAAAATTTTTATTAACAACATAGTCAGGCTGTTTCAATTTTTCACATGTTAATCCTGTAGGAAAAACCTGTATTTAATCACAAATAAAAAATTGATAGCAAGTTATCAGTAAAATATTTATGCCCACTACCTTTGCTTGCTCCTCATCCATGAACTTCCTCAAGACTTTGCCTTCAAGACTCTTTGTCTCTAGGATTTTCCAACTTGGCAACTTTCTCTTTCCTGGCTTCAGTTATCCTCTCTGCAGAGGACTCTAGCCCCATAACTAGTTGCTTGCTGGAAATGTGTCCCATTAGCATCTCAAAATTTAAACTGTCCAAAAGTGAACTCAACCTTTTTCTATAATCCTCCTGCTTCCCTAGTGTCCTTACATTTCTAGATGATACCACCATTCTCCCAGACTTTTTTTTTTTTTTTAATTTAATAGCCTTTTATTTATAGGTTATATGCATGGGTAACTTTACAGCATTAACAATTGCCAAACCTCTTGTTCCAGTTTTTCACCTCTTACCCCCCACCCCCTCCCCCAGATGGCAGGATGACCAGTAGATGTTAAATATATTAAAATATAAATTAGATACACAATAAGTATACATAACCAAACCGTTATTTTGCTGTACAAAAAGAATCAGACTCTGAAATATTGTACAGTTAGCTTGTGAAGGAAATCAAACATGCAGGTGGGCATAAATATAGGGATTGTCTCTCAGACTTCTTATCTTAAAATTATCTTTTATTACTGTTTAGTTGTATTCACTCATGTCTGACCTCTTGGGATACCTTTTGGGGTTTCGTGGCAAAGATGCCAAAGTGGTTTGCCATTTCCTTCTCTAGTGCATTTGACAGGTGAGGAAACTGAGAGAAACAGGATTAAATGCCTTGTGCAGGGTCTTGTAACTAGTAAATGTTTTTGTAGCTAGTAAATGTTTTGAGACCTAATTTGAATCCAGATCTTCCTGGTTCCAGCCCCTTCACTCTGTCCACTAAACTATCTAATTGCCCTGATTCCAGTCAGTTGTCAAAGTTTGTCGATTCCCACCCTTTAAAAATTCTCCCATTTCTTTTCATTTCTCCTGTCATCCTAGTTCAGACCCTCATCAGACTTATTGTAATAGCTTCTTAACTAATCTTTCTCCCAGTTTTTCCACTCTTATTATAGTATTGCTGCCAAAATAAGCTTCCAGATAAACAAAGTTGATAAATCTTTAGTAGTTATGAATCATTTTTAACCATAAAATACAAATTCAGCCTGGGGAGGTTCCCCAAACCTCCCTTTCATACATTGTGGGGGTTTTCCTCCTTGAAATGGACTTTCTAACTTTTGCCTTAAAAAGTTTTATAAAGCTCAAATAAAAATATATGTGAAAACATTTTTACAAACTTAAAAGTGCTGTAAAAATTATTAGCATTTGTGAGGTGGCATGGTGGACTATTTAGGAAATCTTGGCCCTGTGTCTTTTACTAGCTGTATGGCCATGGCCTAGCAACTTGATCTATCCCAGCCTCTTTTTCTTCCCTTGTAAAATGAGAGATAATGCTTGTAGTACTTACCCTGCAGGATTGTTGCTCAGCTGTGATGATGTTTATAAAGAGCTTTACAGACATATATATCAGCTGTTATCCTGTACTGTCCAATTCCTCCCCCAAAGAAAATTCCTCCCATGCCACCAAGTATATTTCAGCATCTCTACTAATTGAAATTCTTCTTTTCTTGGTCAAATTCAGCTGCCACATTTTTTTTCCCCTAGCAGATTTATTTATTTTTAATATACGCTGCTTTATGAATCATGTTGGGAGAGAAAAATCAGAGCAAAAGGGAAAATTCATGGGAGAGATAACACAGAAAACAGAAGTGAACATAGCATGTGTTGATTTACATTTAGCCCCCTTAGTTCTTTTTCTGGATGCAGATGGTGTTATCTGTCCCAAGATCTGTTGGGATTGCTTTGGATCACTTGAACTGCTTTAGAAGAACCAAGCCTTTCAGAGTTGACCATCGCATATTCTTACTGTTATTGTATACAATGTATTCGTGGTTCTGCTTATTTCCCTTTAGCATCAGTTCATGTAAATCTTTCAGGCCTTTCTATAACTAGCTTGTTCATCATTTTTCATAGAATAATAATATTCCATTACCTTCATGTACTACAATTCGTTCAACCATTCCCCATTTGATGGGTAATCCACTCCTTTTCCAGTTCTTTGCTGTGAAGACCGCGTATTTTAAAATCAGCCGGAGTCAGGAATTCAGGTTAGGGGAAAATCATCAATCTTTATTCTCAGTGAAGAAAGATCGGAGGTGGAAGAGAATGGGCAATAGCAATTTGTGCAGCTGAGTCAAGAAGCTCGCTAGACCAGCAGCTACCAGCATAGAACCCAGACCCATTCTCTCCCAGCCTCTCTTCCTGTCTCTCTGCCTCCACCCACCAAAATCGTCATTTCCTATACAACACATCAGGACTTGCACAGAGAGTGGGTGGGGGCCATTCTTTATCCAAGCATGTATATTAATAGAATATAGTCCAATTACTATTTAGCCTCATGTGCTTGGGACCTCAGTGCATCAACTCAAGCCTCTCAGCCCATTACACTTTGCTACCACAAAAAAAGCTGCCACAAACATTTTTGCACATGTGGGTCCTTTTCCCTCCTTTATGATTTCCTTGGGATACAGACTCAGTAGAGACACTGCTGGGTCAAAGGGTATGCAAAGTTTTATGGCTCTTTGGGCACAGTTCTGGATTGCTCTCCAGAATGGTTGTATCAGTCCACAACTCCACAATGCATTAATGTCCCAGTTTTCCCACATACCCTCCAACATTTATTATTATCTTTTCCTGTCTTCCTAGCTAATCTAAGAGGTATGAGATCAGCTGTCACATTTTCCATGAATAATTCCATCAAGTTGAAAGCAGTCTCTTCCCTCCTTAAATTTCTTATGCTCTTTGTTTGGACATTTGTCTGGTCCTTTGTAAAGGACCTTATGCATTTTCCTTGTATCTGTGTAAACACATTTCTCGCATTAGACTATAAACTTCCTGAGGGCTAGGACTGTGTCTAAGGGCAACATTTTAATTCCAGCTCCTAACAATGCCACGTACTAAGAGGGTACTTAAAGCATGTTAACTAAAAATGAGTTGGGATGGTGAGTGAGAAAGGCTATCTTGCCTGAACTGTTGAAATTGGTTCATTGTCCTATCTCAAATCTCTAAAGCAGAAATCTGGTTGTGATCCTCAATAAACTCCACTGGCTGCTTTTTAGCACTAAGATTAAAAACAAACTCTTATTTCACATTTTAGACCTTTCATAATCTGGCTCCACCCTACCTTTCCACTCTTGTTATATATTATTTCCTTTAAAACACTAAGGAATAGTCAGACTGTTCTTGCTGTTCCTCACATGTGATATTGACTCTTATTGCCTTACCTTTCCTCATCTAGAATGTACAGCCTAGTACACGCCACACAATGCTAGGTGTTTAATAAATCCTTGTTGCTTGATTGATTTGAAAGGGCATTATTTTTGAGAGGAGTTGGAAAATGCAGAAAATGCATGCCTTTCACATGGAAATTTTTCTGAACATTAAATAGATATTCTAATCACCTAAATACTCATATTTGGGTCTAGTAGCTAGTAGTTCTTAAGTAAAAATAAATTAGTGATCAGCACCACAGAATCTATACACTTTATCTTTTAACCCTTGCACAGTGCAACTTTCTACATCATCAAATATATTTATATTTGTGAAAAATTTTCTTTTGAGGATTTTATAAAATAGGGGTTCTTAATCTGGGCTCTATTAACAATATTTTGATAAATATTTGAACATAACTAATTTTTTTTAATGCAGATGTACATATTTTATTTTGTGATTTTTAAAAGATAACAGCTTCACCATCCTGCCAATGAGGTCCATGACAAAAACAGTTGTAATCTTTGTGATAAAACAAGGAGGAAGAATTGTCAGTGGGATTCATTAGTATCTGTGTTTCATTGGCTGGGCTAAGACACAGAAAGAAAGTACTTAAATTGGAAAATGAATAATGTTTGAGAAACAGGTGTGTTAGGTGGAAAATGAATAGGTATACCCTGTGAACTTATGATTTTAGGGAGTCATAAACTCAAAGACTGAGATGGAAGTGAGCATCAGGGTCAATTTATTTGCTAAAGACATATTGCTTTTTCAGCATTTAAGTAATGAGGAGAAAAAAGAAGTGGGGGAGGGAAAGAGGAACGAAAATCACTGACAACATACACAACATTCTTGCAGCTTGGGGACAAAACTTCTAGGAAAAAATGTTCAGTTTTTAATGTCTGAACTGTTACAGAAAACTTTATGCTGTTTCTAAACAAGGAGTAGGGTAGAAGATGACTTTAGGATATTTCAGCTGAATCAGGTTTAACTATAGTTTATTGGCAGTTTTTTTTTTAATATGTAGGGAGGCATTTTAATTTGTGTTGTTGAATTATGAAACATTTGCTCTATCTTTGGTCAGGTCCAGCATAAGATAATCTCTTTGAGAGTATCAGAGGCTATATTTTAGGTTTATCTTTGGATTCCCACACTCTACCACAGTGTCTTGGACATAGCAAGCACTTAATAAATCTTTGTTGGATTGTTTTAGGAAACAGTCTACTTGGAAGTTGACTTCTTTGTCTTTTTTCTTTTCTTTTTTGGATCTAATCATTTTATTTTACATTAAAATTTTTTTAAAAATAGCTTTTTATTTTTCAAAATACATGCAAAGAAAGTTAACATTTTCCCTTGTAAAACCTTGTGTTCCAAATTTTTCTTTCTTCCCTCCCCTACACAGCAAGTAATCCAATATAGGTTAAACATGTATGATTCTTCTAAACATATTTCTACAATTATCATGCTGCACAAGAAAAGCCAGATCAAAAGGGGGAAAATGAGAAAAAAAAAAACAAGCAAGCAAACAAAACAAAAGAACGTGATGATTACTATGTTGTGATCCACATTCAATCCCCACAGTCCTCTTTCTGGATACAAATGCTCTTTCCATCAAAAGTCTTCTTCTTTTTAGTATTGTAATATTTAGTATTGTCTATTTTAAAAAATGGAGCCAGTTATTTTATGAGTCTGAGAACATTCCAGTGAGGAGACTTCCTGTGTGTCTCGATTTCCTAGTATATAAAATTGGCATAATAACACTTTTCTTAGAGGGTGGTGTTCAAAATCAAATATGTTAACATATAAAGCACTTTGCAAAACCTTAAAGCATTATCCATTTTACTCAGTAAGTAGCCTGAGCCACTGAAAAGTTAAGTGACATATCTTTTCCTTTGGTTTATGACCTCTAACTCATTTTTAATTTTCTTTAAATGTTTTTACTCCTCGATTCTTTTCCAGGCCATCAGTCTGGCACTGGCTATACTCTCCTCCCTACCTTCTTATCTCATCCCTTAGTTAACCAATTCAGCTCTATATTATCTTCTTCTCTCTCTTCCCCTTCCTCCTTATCCTATCACTGCTTCTGCTTTACCAACCCTTTAGCCTTGAATTATTCCCACCATGTGAAGCATGTGTTCCTATGCATATGCTACTGCATGGAGCTAGGGAAAATTTTGAAACTATGTTGATTGGATCCACTGACCCTAACTGTGAAGCTCTTTCTCCCTCATTTAGTTTACTGACAAGTAATCAGGCTTGTTGATACCATTAGTTCTCTTTGAGAAGGAAAGACGAATGGCAGAATAATCAATCCCAATTGAGTTTTTACCCCAGCAAGGCAACTCTTTTCCATTGCTTTAATCTGTTCATTTTTTCATTCTTCCTAATGCCTTCCATAGTTTTTTCTCTGGATCACCTTTTCAGTTTGCCTAAATGCTTCAGTGAAAAAATGGAGGCCTTTTTACCAGACTCCCTCTTTTCTCTGTCTCACTACTCAGGTGCTTTCTCTCACTATCTTTACCCCTTTCTCACAAAACAACCCGTCTTGTCAAGCCAAACCACTTTACCTGAATCCTCTGTTTACAGAGGTTTACTACCTCTGCTCACCTCACCTTCACTAATCTTCTTTTTTTTTTTTTTTTTTTTAAATTTAATAGCCTTTTATTTATAGATTATATGTATGGTTACTTTACAGCATTAACAATTGCCAAACCTCTTCTTCCAATTTTTCACCTCTTACCCCCCCACCCCCTCCCCCAGATGGCAGGATGACCAGTAGATGTTAAATATATTAAAATATAAATTAGATACACAATAAGTATACATGACCAAACTGTTATTTTGCTGTACAAAAAGAATCAGAATCTGAAATATTGTACAATTAGCTTGACCTTCACTAATCTTCAATCTCTCCCTGTTTACTGGCTGCTTCTCTGCATCTTATAAACAGGAACAGGAACACTTAAAAACCCCTCACAATCCAATCTGTCCTTCATCTTATCTATCTCAGTAG
The DNA here is from genome assembly GCF_902635505.1 of Sarcophilus harrisii. Taxonomy (NCBI): domain Eukaryota; kingdom Metazoa; phylum Chordata; class Mammalia; order Dasyuromorphia; family Dasyuridae; genus Sarcophilus; species Sarcophilus harrisii. Next base: position 369,419,148 of record NC_045428.1, read on the forward strand.
CTAAACTTTATATAGCATTTACTTTTGTCCCAGTTGGGGCAGCTAGATGGATAGAGTGGATAGAGTGCTTGATCTAGAGTCAGGAATACCTCAGTTCAAATCCAGCCATCAGATACTTCCCTATTTGTGTGACCCTGGACAATCACTAAGCCTCTGTTTGCCTTTATCCATTGGAAAAGGAAATGACAAATCACTCCCATGTCTTTGCCAAGAAAATCTCTTAGACAGTCAGACATGAATAAAAGACTGAACAACAGCGTTTCTAGTCATTATGCTAAAAGTTTTACAGTTATTCTCATTTGGTCTTCATAACAACCCTGAGAGGTAGGTATTAGTATTTTCTTTGTTTCACAGATGAGAAAACTGAGGCACAGGTTAAGTGACTTGCTTGGGGGTCACACATCTACTGTTTGAACTCAAATCTTCCTGATTCCAATCCCAGCAACTACCTCGCCTACTACCCTGATTTACTGAAATTGACTAAATGCCTTAAAAAAAAAAAATCTATGTATAGTTCATCCATTCCTTCTCTCTTGTAAACCTTCTGCAGTCTGGCTTCCTTCCAGTTTCAAACAACCAAAACTGCTCCCTACAAAATGATCAATCTTCATCCTTCTGTAACCTTCAACATAATGGATCATCCTTTTCTGGATTCTTTTTCATTACACTGCTCTACTCTGGTTCTCCTACAGTCTGCCTGCTCCTCCTCATCAGTTTTATTTGTTAATTCTTTGTCTCAAGAAAGTGGGAATGGGAATGTTCACTGTAGGTGTCTCTCCCCCTGCTCTATTTGGGCCTCTTTTCCCTCTATTCTCACTTTGTGATTTCCTCCTGGGACTTCATTGGTCTCTGTCTAAATCATTCTCAGATCTATTTATCCAACTCTACATCCTCTACTAGGGTAGGTAGGTGCATGTAGTGCTGGGGTTAGAGTCAGGAAGTCTTACCTTCATGAGTTCAAATTGTGTCTCAGACACTAGCTGTGAATTTTGGACAATTCACTTAACCCTTTTTGTTTCAGTTTTTTCATCTGTCATATGAGCTAGAGAAGGGAATGGCAAATCCCTCCAATATCTTTGCTAAGAAAATCCCAAATGAGGCCATGAAGAGTTAGACACAACTGAAACAATTAAGCAGCAATAACCTCCACTGACCTCCAATCACCTATCTGCAGCTGCCTGTTAAGACACCTAGAACAGAATGTCCTGTAGATAGCTCAAGGTCAACTTGTCTGAACAGAGCTAATTTTAAAGTTGTCCTTTCTTCCTTACTTTGCTGTTTATTATTTAGATTGCCACCATTACCCAGACTTCCAAGGTGCCATCTGTAACTCTTCTCTCTTACATATTCCTTTCTCCTCATGTCCAGTCTTTTGCCAAGTCTTGTTGATTTTACTTTCTCAAAAACTATCATAAGTTCACTTCTCTTTGATGCTCTCACCACAGTGGTGCCTGTCCTAATTACCTTATATTATTTCAGTAATTCAGTTCAATTTAGGAAACATTTATTAAATGCTTACTATATGCCATTCTCTCTCCACAAGAGTTTACAATTTAAAGAGGGAAGGCAATATTCTTTTGGAAGGTCTGTGCCATAAACTCTAAGACCTAATGATTAAAAATGTTCTCTTGTAGAAGAATGTAGGGAAGGGAAGGTCACAGTGCTGGGGGGGTCTGAAGGAAAGTGTTTGATAGAGGTGGCTGCTCAGTGAATCTGTGCTGCTTTCATTTGGAAGGAACTTTTTAGTTGGGGGGGGTTTATAGGGTGGTTTTTGGTGGAGCATAGGGGTGGCAGGGGTGAGAGGCTGTAGTACCTGAACCAAAAGACTAGAGTGCAGAGAGAGGGCACAATGCTATAAAATTAACTTAGTTCTTTGGAATGCTAATGTATATTAGGATTCTTTAAAGAAAGGTCAGATTTGCTTAATGAGATACACAAAACAAGAATTGTCTGTATTTGGTTTTAAAGCTCTTTTATAAATTAACCCTGTTCTGCTGAATATTCCCTTCCACGAACTTAAGGTCCAATGACACCAAGTTTCTTGCCATTCTACTGTCAAGAGAATATATCTCCTACCATTTTGTATCTTCATGCTTGGAATGCTCTGCTTCTTCATCTCTGAATCTTGACTTTCAAGTTTCAGCTAAAACCCCCTTCTTTTTTTTCTTTCCCCTTCCCCTTCCCCTTCCCCTTCCCCTTCCCCTTCCCCTTCCCCTTCCCCTTTCCTCTTTCCTTTCCTTCCTTCCTCCCTCCCTCCCTCTCTCTTTCATTCTTAACAATTTTTCTTTTTTTTTTTTTATTAAAGCTTTTTATTTTCAAAAGATATGCATGGATACTTTTCAACATTCATCCTTGCAAAATCTTGTGATCCAAAATTTTCCCCTCCACTCCCCTCATCCCCTTCCCTAGCTGGCAGTTAATCCAATTTGTTAAATATGTGCAATTCTTCTATACATATTTCCACAGTTATCATGCTGCAAAAGAAGAATCAGATCAAAAAGGAAAAAATGAGAAAGAAAACAAAAAGCAAGCAAACAACAACAAAAAAGTTAACAATACTATGTTGTAATCCACATTTAGTTCCCACAGTTCTCTCTCTGGGTGCAGATGACTCTTCATCACAAGACCATTGGAACTGACCTGAATCACTCCATTGTTGAAAAGAGCCACATTCATCAGAATTGATTATCTTACAATCTTCTAGTTGCCGTGTACAATGTTCTCCTGGTTCTACTTATTTCACTTAGTGTCAGTTCATTTTAGTCTCTCCAGGCTTCTCTGAAATCCTGCTGATCATTTCTCATAGAACGGTAATATTCCATAACATTTATATATCATAACTTATTCAGCTATTCTCCAATTGATGGGCATCCATTCAGTTTCCAGTTTCTTGCCACTACAAAAAGGGATGCTACAAACAAAATTCCATTTTCTGTAAGAAGCCTTCCCTGTGAGATTGGCTCTAATATATGTGTATATAGGTATACCTACATATCTATATCTTATCTGTAGTCATTTTCATGTTGTTACCCTTTTAAGAATGTGAACTCCTTGAAAGTGGGGACTGTGTTTTGCTTACTTTTTTTTTTTTTTTTGGTAGCCAGGACAATGGTTATTATGAAAGGATATGCTTATTTTAGAAAATTACCAGATAGGTTCCAGAGAGGTTTTGATTTTGTTTTTTAAGGGGAAATAAGATAACCTTTTAAAAGTTTAATTTTTTTTTAAACCTATCATGCTTTCCTATTTAAAAAATGCTTTGTGTTACTTGCACAGATAGTATTATATCTAGTAGATGTTTTGCTATAGAAAAAGATTTCTAAGGCTCCTTTCTTAGACTACCTCCTTTATTCAAGCTGGATAATAAATTGAGGAGGGGCGAAGAATCACCTTTAAAATAATTAGATGTGAAGTCCCTTTACAGTTTGGTTGAAGAATTTTAATGAAGTGATACTGTTGTTGAATTTGATTTTGTTCTGTGATTCCTTTATTTTAAAGAGATGCTATCAGTGCATGCTAAAAGAGAATTAATGTATCACATGTAAATGCTTACATATCTCTTGTACCACAAATGTGCTGTTATACTTTGTGTTAGGAATGCAGGTATGAAAATTAAGTCTACAAAGTATATACATGTATATATGATAAATCATTAAAATCTTTAGGTAAGTTTGATAATATACCTTTATCATCGTTTTCTGTCTATTCATTGATTCTGGATTGCTATTAGCTATCGAATTTTTCTTTATTTCTGTGAAAATGCTATGCATATACACATGCACGTGCACACAAACCCACACCCACACCCCTTTTCCTTTTTCTTTGATCTCTTAGTAATGGTTTTGCTAAGATCAAAGAACATGCACAGTTTTATAGCCCTTTGGGTATAATTCCAAATTTAACCATGTTATTTATGATGCTAATTACTCTAATAAATAACTTTTGCATACCCTAATAAATCTAACTTGGATCATAATGAATGATTTTTGAATATAATCTAATCTGGTAGTATTTTATTTAATATTTTTATTTTATTACTAATATTCTAGTGTTCTTTCTTTGCCTTATATACCCTTAGAAATCAGGATCCTGTTTATATTATAAGCTTGGTGTAGGGTGTACTTTTCTGCATTTAAAAGCATTTTTTATCCAACATAAGGATTATCATTTGTTTTAAGTTTCTGATTTAAATCACTGATAAACTTGTCTAGTTATGAAGTTCCCTGACCCACCCATCCCTTAGCCCCATTGGAGTTCCTTTATGACTAGTCTCATTTTTCTCTTGCTGAAATCAGATTGTTTATCAGTTTCCAGTTATATTTTGAGCCTGATATTTGTGTAAAAAGTCATTCATTTTGAAAAGGATCCATATGTGCAAACATGTTTGTAGCAGCCCTTTTTTGTAGTGGCGAGAATTGAAAACTTAGTGAATGCTCATTAATTGGGAGATGACTAAATAAGTTATGGTATATGAATTTAATGGAATGTTCTTTAAGAAACGATCAGCAGGATGATTTCAGAAAAGCCTGGAGAGACCTACAAATGAACTCATGCTAACTGAAGTGAGTAGAACCAAGAGAACATTGTACACAGCAGCAACAAGATTATATGATGATTAACTATGATGGACTTGGCACTTTTCAACAATGAGGTGATTTAGGCCAATTCCAATACACTTGTGATGGAGAGAGCCATCTGCATCCAAAGAAAGGACTATGGGGACTGAATGTGAATCACAACCATGGTATTTTTACCTTGTGGTTTGCTTGCATTGCTTTTTCCTTTTTCTTGTACAGCAATGATAAATGTGACAATAGGTTTAGAAGAATTGCACATGTTTAACTTAATTGGATCACTTGCTATCTTAAGGAAGGGGGAACAAAAGGAGAGAGGGGAAAAATTTTGGAACCCAAGGTTTTGCAGGGTTAATGTTGAAAACTATCTTTGCATATATTTTGAAAAATAAAAAGCTATTATAAAATAAAATTTAAAAAAGAAATAAATCAGCCATTTTGTTTGTTTTTAGTTTTGTGACCATATAATTCTGTATAATAGTTTATGTTCCTTTTATTTCCCCTTCACTTGTGAATGCTTATTCATATTTTATTTTGATAATTTGATATGGATTTGAAATTCAGTCCAAATTTTTGGATTTGGAGTCAGAGAACCTGGGTTCCAATCCCCTTTTGCTGTTTAGTATACCTATATGATCTACATGTGAAAGTGATTTTAAAATTCTCTAGACCTTAAATTTTACATCTATGAAATGAGATTGGGGGTGGAAGGGTGAATTAGATGATCTCAAAGCTCACTTTAGGTTCTAGCCTGTGAGCCAATGAAATCATTTATAAAAATGTGCAAGAAAACAGAACCAAGGACAGATCCCTGGCACCCTCCAATAAAAGGTCTTTCTCCAGCTTTATATGGAGCTGTTCTGTAATAACTGGGTCTGCCCGTTTTAACTATTTTGGAATATGCATAACTGACATATTTCCCACATTTCTCAGTAGAGATATTTTGATATAGTAAATATGTAACTAACTAGACTTGGAGTCAGGAAGATAAGAATTTGAAACCATCTCTGACACCTAATTAAAATACTAACCAATCATACCAATCAAAGTACCAAAAATTACTCTATTGAGCTAGAAAATATAATAGCAATTCATCTAGAAGAAGAAAAGATCAAGAATGGTCATAGCATCTGTTATTGTGGTGGCAAAAGATTTGGAAATTGAGGGAATGCCCATCAGTTGAAGAATGGCTGAACAAATTGTGGCATATGAATGTAATGGAATGCTATTGTGCTATAAAAATGATGAGCTTTCAGGTTTTGTTTACTCTTTTCTTACTGGTTTATTAATATTTTCAAATCTTTTTATATTCCCTTCTCAGTTAAAACAATATAGAAAGGGGATTTTAGATTTAGAAAGGATATTGTATAGGTTATGTCTTCATAAAGCAAGAATGAACTTTGTTCCAAGGGAGCTATTTTTAGTCACTGCCTAATTATTAGGAGTTGCTCTTTATGTTGCTATGCTATCTGTCTCCATCCAGCCTCTAGTCAATCGTTGGTCCTCATTCTATTTTTCAAAATAAGGCTAATTATACTTCGATAAAACAGTCATTTAAATATTTCAGTAATTATAAGTCCAGAATACCTAGGATCAGATTCTATCTCTGATGGTTAACTGTGTAATCCTGGGAAAGTTTCATTTAACCTGTCTGAATCTTTGACTTCTCAATTGTAATATCAGAGGGTTGAACTATTTGGCCTCTAATGGATTTTAGACTTAAATGATCTTATTCTTGACTTTTTTCCCATGTTAAACTTTCAATTTAATTGTTAACTATGACATTAAATTTAGGCATTCAAAATCGACCTGAATTTAGGAGGGGGAAAAGGGAACCAATATTCATATAGTGCCTTTTATTTGCCAGGCACAGTGATACATGCTTTACAAATATCTCATTTGATTCTCTGAGCAATCTTGGGAGATGTGTGCTGTTAATTTTATACTCATTTGATAGCTGAGGAATTTGAGGCAGGGAATGTTTAAATAACTTTCTAGGTTATTTAATGTCACACAAAAAAGTGTCTAAAGCTGGATTCAAATTCTATTTTTTCTGACTCCAGGTCCAGTACTCTTATTTGCTGTCACCTAATTGCCTTCTTGTATGCATTATTATAATTCCTAATTATTTTTACAGGCAGATGAAGTATCTGTCTATCTGAGTACCAGCCTAACAAAATCATATATCAGTTTGACTGTAAGGTGTTGAAACACTTTAAAAACCAATGGTAATATAGAAGATTTTTAATCTGAGTATCTACGCATATAAAGTTGCAGATCCTTGAAGTAATTTGTTTTGCATTTAACAATCTTGACAAAAAAAGATTGAATATACCAAATAAGGACTAAAATTTTAAGTTAAATAATAGAATTTAAGCAACTGTTTATATTTTGGGGGGAAAAATCACATAAATTTCAACAAAATAACAAATGTTAGCTCATTTACTCCATGATGCTATCTGATTTCTTTTCCTTTTTGTACTTATAGAATTTAGAGTGTGATTTTTTACTTATTTTACAGATGAGGCTACTGAGACCTTATAGTGACTTGTCCAAAGTCTCACAAAGCTAGTAACAAGGCTTGAATTTGAATCTAGATCCTCTGATTTCTAATTCACAGTTTTTTGCATTGTTATGTATTATCTTTGTTTTAATTTGGTTTGTGCCTAGCTCACTCGTGTTGAGTTTTGTAGTGCTAAATTAATCCTAAATTTTGAAAGTGCTAGAAAACTTATCTTTGGATGTGGTGTGTATAGAGTTGGAATATATTTTCTGAAAGTATTGTTTTAACCAACTGTTACAAAGAACTCCTTTAGCTACTCTTCCCCTAGCTGCTAATTGGTGTTTTTCACCTTTCACCTTTCTTTTCACCTTTTTTTGGGAATAACTATCCCTGCTGATCCCCAAGTTTCATGGTACTGTAGTGTAGTTGAGCAATTTGAGAATCATTGGCAAGTTTTTAATATCAACTGTGGCATTTAATAGTTTGTGACCTTAACAGTCTTCTTTGTGTTATGTCATTGTGTCATAACCGATCCTCACTTTGCTTATCTGAAAAATGAAAATGAAGTAGTAATTTTAGAATTAAATTTTATTTAGAATTATAATTTCAAGAGACATGAAACAATTGGGAGAGACACTTATCGCAGGATAAAGGTTTGTCATTTATTACATGAAATAACTCTAAGCAAGGCAGAATCATATATGATTAAGCAATGTGTTCTGAGTTAAGCTGACCTTAAAGTTTTATGGGAGGAGTATCTAGGGAATAAGGGGAAGGATTAGAGAGAAATTAGGGAGATATTAGGGAGGGGCCTGGTGGAATTAATGGAACTTTTGCAGTGGACTTTTTTGTTTGATACAATAATCAAGATTCTCCAAAGTTTGTCATAATCTATATGTAACAATGGAAATGGGATGAAGAGATTAAAGTTATTTATTAAAAGTTCCTTTTCCACCTCAAAGAACCCAGTAGTCTACATTTATAATATAATGAACTCTAATTTCTAATTGAAATGTATGTGAAAGTGCTTTGAAAACTAAGATACTGTAACTTAAAAAATGGCAGATGAGGGCTGAGAACTAAATGGTAGTAATAGTAATAATTTCCAAGAGTTAAAAATATAGCATTTTCTCATGAAATTCTCCCTAAAGTACTATGTGATTGTCTTGAATATGATGAAAACTCCTTTTCTCACACAGCCGGGCCATATCATCTCAACAGGGTATTCTGAGCTGGAATTTGAAACATAGAAATTGTTAGACATTGTGACTAATCTACTCTCTTGGTATTTAAAGCACATTTTTGAAGGTTGGCTTAAGCAATTATTTAATTTAAAGTTCTTTCAGCGGCAAAATAACTTTTCAGTTGCAGATAAAGAATTTAGAGCAAGCTTAAAGAAAAGAAGCAACCTTTTAAAACTAAGGACTAATTGTGGTTGAAGGAACCCCAATATTTATAAACTTGGAACTAGTGGAGAACTAATCCCTTTATCTTTGTGGCTAGATAACTTTATTTTTCCTAATTGCTGCATTTTACATTTTCTCATTTCATAGAATTATCTGTATAAAAGAAAGTCAGTACTGAATTGTAACCACTTATTTGTTCTTAATCAGTTCTGTTCCCATCCATCAATAAATGTTAATTGAATGAGTGAATATCATTGGATACTTAAATATGTATTTCTTTACAGATATTGAAGCACAGATTCGAGAAATCCAAGGGAAGAAGGCAGCTCTTGATGAAGCTCAAGGAGTTGGCCTTGATTCTACAGGTTATTATGACCAAGAAATTTATGGTGGTAATGACAGTAGATTTGCTGGCTACGTGACATCAATTGCTGCAACTGAATTAGAAGATGTGAGTTTAAAATAGATGTCTTTTTTGTTGATTTGGAGGAAATAATAAGGAATTTCCTCTTTATAACATTTCACAGAATCTTATCTTTTTATATTTGTGAGAGTATGATTAGCTTTTCTTTGAAAAATAACTATTTAAATCTTTGCTTTAGTTAAGTAATTTTGGTTTTATTTGAAATGTTTTTGTAAGCTTTAAAGTAGTTTTAAAAACCCATCAAATTGCTTATTGATTCTTGCCAATTTCAAATTACTTTTTATTTAATTTTGAGCAAATTTATTGAAAAAAAAATTTGTTTGATATTTAGAAAATTCTCCTGGCTGTCACAAATGGGGCACTTGGGTTTTACACAGTTGTCAGAGTGATAGCATTCTCATACTCTGAGACAGTAAGAATTCTTGTTCTGTGTTATTGAAACTGAAGAAAGTTGTGTTAAATATTAAAAATTTATGAGATTGCAAGTAAGATACAGCAGAGTTTTATGATATTTAAAATCAAAAAATTTTCCTGAAAAGTGCCTCCAGCACTATGCTACTAGCATAATATAAATTCTATCTTTTTTCATTATCATACACTACTTTCTCTTTATAATTCGTCGGTTAAAAGAGTTGAAAATATTAAGTATTTTGAATTTGTCAATTCTGTGTACATCCCTTCTGTTTTAAAATTATTTGACAAATTTTGTTCCTTTTTTTTTTTTTGGCATTGTAGGATGATGATGACTACTCCTCATCCACTAGCCTGCTTGGCCAGAAGAAATCAGGATACCAACCCACAGTGGCATTGCTTAATGACATACCACAGTCAACTGAACAGGTAACATTTTCTTTCTCCTATATAGTTAAAGAAACAGAAATACTTTGGGGACGGGGAAGGGAAAGAATTTGGAACACAAGGTTTTGCAAAGGTGAATGTTGAAAATTATCTTTGCATATATTTGGAAAAATAAAATCATGGATATTAGTTTTGAACCCTTTCCTTTATTCATATTTTCCTCGCAATAGACCTTTTATTGTTTAAAAAGCACATAATTTCATTTGTAAGAATGTAAAAATTGATTAATTATGGATTCTTTATTTCTGTAGTATGACCCATTTGCTGAACACCGTCCTCCAAAGATTGCAGACCGTGAAGATGAATATAAAAAGCACAGGCGAACTATGATAATTTCTCCAGAGCGTCTTGATCCTTTTGCAGATGGTAATTCACTCCCACTTTTCTATAAATCTTGTAAAATTTGTTTGTATAAAGTTGTCTTTAGCCCTTTGATTTTTTTTGGCATGCTTGTGAATTTAGTTTTTCTTTTTAAGCAGCCCCTATTATAGATGTGTATAGATTTTGAAATCACAGATGCCATATTCTTCATGTTTATAATACAAGTTTTCTTTCTAGGTAGAAGGACAAGAAAATAATGAGCCAATGCCATAGAAACGCAAAGGGTTAAAGGTTTTTCTTTTCTTTTTGTTTTGGGTTTCGCATACTATACTTTGAACAAATGTGTGTGTTTCTGCTCAAAGTACTTTCAAGTCTTTGAAAACTTTGAAAGTTTTCATTTCCAAATCATAGAATTTAATAATTATTATTTTTGAAATACTATTTTCTCAGAATAGAGCCCATTGCTCTAATCATAACTCAGTAATGCACCTACTTTGCTTTAAGCATTCCTCTGTTAAAACGAAAAAACTATATATATACAAAGACTTGGATCCTTTTAATAGTTGGAGTCTGTTTTGCTAATTTTAGTATGCAAGTCAGTTCAAGGGGCATAGTGGGCCTGATGGAAGCTTTCCTCAGGTGAGTGAGTTTCACAATCAAAATAAGGTGCCTGTTTCTTAAAATTAGACTCTGTTGCAGGTTTTACAAATTAGAATTTCTGCCTGCATGAATTAGTAGGGATATTTTTTTACTTGCTTAATTGTAATTGATTTAAACATGTATGTCAGAATTCACAGGCCCATACTAACTGTCCTTAATTTCTTTCCTACAGCAGTACTGCTATATGCCAGTCCTGTCTGCATTCTTAAGGGTGCAGTTCAACACATCCTGTGTAGATTATGGTGAAAAAGTATTCCAAAGGAAGTCTTATCAGAGCTAGTGTCAGAATGACACTGCTAATTGGGCATGGTCTTCAGCATAGAAAATGTTTTAGAATTTCATTTCCCCCCCCAAATTGTGATGCTATACTATTTGTATAGCACATCTCCCATTTCTAAGAGTAGTGTGCCTCCATGCATCTTGTTCTTATTGGGCTTCTTTAAAATATTTTGAAGTTTAAAGAGCAAGTAATGAAACTTCAGGGATAGCATTACACATCTCGTTGTACACGACTTTTTTGTGTGTGTATCATAGTAACTAGTTAAACATTTCAAGTAATTTGTAATTATGATTTCTCAAGAGAAAATATAAAAATTTTCTGCAACGTGTCATGGAAATAAAAAAAAAAAAAAGAAGCCCTCTTATAACATGGCACTTGAATACAAATGTAGAAGTGTTTCGATCAGATATGCCAAAGTATAACTGTATTCTAGAACTTTATGTGATGCACTGATCTAGGCTTAGTTAATGAAAGTCAGGATTTCAACAGCTTGCACAGGTAATGTTTTGAATATAAATATCTATCCAAAGTGTTACTAATGGTAAAGAGATAATTTTCTAGGCTACTATTCTGCTGCTTGAAGTCAGAACTGCTGGTGGAGACAAAGGCACGAAAGTGTACGTATTCCGGATTAGCAACCCAGGAACCCATCACTTCTGAAGACTCTTAACTGTGTTTTGTCATTTTATTGTTTTATCTGCATTAAAGTACTTGTTTTAAACTGCAGTAGTTATGTTTGTGTTCAAACAGGTTAAATTGATCAGCAAACTCAATAAAAGTAAGATGTGTAATTATTGAAGTTTTCAATTAAAAAAAAAAGTAAAATTAAGTGATTATGGAATAACATATTATTAGAGCAGGGCAGATAAATCATTTAAATTAAATTATTTTTTATTCATTGTGCTCCTGTCCTGTTGCTGTTATTTTCTGCAGGCGGCAAGACACCTGACCCTAAAATGAATGCTAGGACCTATATGGATGTTATGCGAGAACAACATTTGACTAAAGAGGAGGTCTGTTCAATGTTTTTTCTCATCATTTTATGGTTAATAGAGATAAATAAAGGAAATTGACAATAAGGCAATTTACAGTATATTTAATGTTACACTTTAAAAATCATACCATGGTTTATAAAATTTAAAAAAAAATGCCTCTGAAAAAGATAGTGAAATTGCTTGAAGGCTTGCTTCCAGAAAGAATCTTTTTTTTTTTTCTTCTTTTGTTTCGTTTTTTTATTTCAAATGTGAGAGATTTAAGAGATTATTGAATTTTACATTTGAAAATTTCGCATTTCAAAATACATCTGCTGAGGAAGCTAGGGCTCAGGGAAGTGAACTGATTTGCTCACATAGCTAGTAAGTAGCACAAAAAGCTTTTTTTTGAATGTGTAAACATATTTATACAATTGTTACACAAGAAAAATAGGATAAAAAAGGAAAAAAATGAGTAAGAAAACAAAATGCAAGCGAACAACATCAAAAAGCGTGAGAATGTTACGTTATGATCCACATTCAGTTCCCACAGTCTTCTCTCTGGATGTAGATGGCTTTCTTCATCACAAGATCATTGGAACTGGCCTCAATCATCTCATTGTTGGAAAGAGCAGAATTGATCATCGTATAATATTGATGTTGCCGTGTACAATGATCTCCTGGTGAAAGAGCCTTTTTCAATAAGTGGGATGGCTTTTCTTAGCATATGTGTGAATATAGTTGGAAGAGATTATTTTGTTGTCTAGAAAGGGAGAAAGTGAACTAAAAGAAACATAAGGGTAAGATAAAGCAAAGAAAGATTAAAGATATGTTGTAAAACAGAAGGATATGACAAGTGGTAGGAAGTGTGGATAATAATGTTTGAGAACTACTAAAGTTATTTTGAGTAATTGATTTTCATCATTATTCTTATTTTTCAGAGGGAAATTAGGCAACAGCTAGCAGAAAAAGCTAAAGCTGGAGAACTTAAAGTTGTCAATGGTGCATCATCCCAGCCGCCTTCAAAACGCAAGAGGCGTTGGGATCAGACAGCTGATCAGACTCCTGGTGCAACTCCAAAAAAGCTCTCAAACTGGGATCAAGCTGAGGTAATAATTTCCCATATCCTTTCTATACTCTCCCATATTCTTCCTGTGCCACCACCCTATTCTACCCTTCCCCTGTTAGAGAGTGGTAAGTCTTCATTTTGAAATCTTAAATGTCTGTTAAGTTCATGCAGTAGGTCACTTATTGTTGTTGAGGGGACAGCTCTATAAGATGGATCTTTCTTGCTCTTCTTCAGAGCTAGTTTAGATTTCTGGGAGAAGGTAAACTTCTATAATGATATGTAATTTGGTACATAGCTATTTTATCAAATATTTATTAATTAAAGTAGTGGAATAGAATTTGTCTTGCTCTTGGTGGTAGTTGTATGAAAAGGGAGAATTTATTCTATTGAGCTCAGTTTTTACCTTAGGTAACCAAACTCTATTTTGTGGATAAAATCCAGTTTCTAAATTTTGAAACCTGAAAGGAGAAATATGCATCTCATTGTGTTGTGCTAAATTGCTGCATATGAAAATAAACAATAGCTATTGTTTCTTTCCCTAAAGCATCATCTCTTCGACTGATCAAATGGGAGAGAGAAAATAAGCATTTATATAGTAACTACTATGTGTCAAGTACTTTTTACAGATATTATCTCGTTTGATTCTCTAGTCCCTATTCCTTTACTGTGGAAAGAGATTTGCTTGTTAACTATGCTCTCCTTCAGTTGGAGGGGAAAGAGAGAGTGGCTCCTAAGAAGACTTGTCTTTGGAAACTTTGTATGTTTGCTATTGGGAGATAATACTTTTCTAACAGAACTGTGAAGAAAATGCTTTATAAAACATAAAATACCTTAGAGTAGATTTTTAGCTGTTTTGAAGTCTTGAATTTCCATTTAGTCTAAATTGTTAAAGTTCTATTTAGAGAATGGACACATTTGCTTTTTAGGAAGAACCACTGATTTTCTACTTTTTCATCTAATGTAGTAGAATGGAAAATTGTTTTTAATAGATCTCAGACCACTTCTTTGTAGGAACCATAGCTAATTATATTTAGCATGTGATTAAATTTTTTGTTTTAGACTCCTGGGCATACACCTTCCTTGAGATGGGATGAAACACCTGGTCGTGCAAAGGGTAGTGAGACACCTGGAGCAACACCTGGCTCAAAAATATGGGATCCTACTCCTAGCCATACTCCAGCAGGAGCTGCTACTCCTGGACGTGGTGATACCCCTGGTCATGCAACCCCAGGCCATGGAGGTGCAACCTCAAGTGCACGTAAAAATAGATGGGATGAGACTCCTAAAACTGAAAGAGGTGTGTTTTGGATCAAGTGCTTTTGTTAAGAAAGCAAATTTGAGTGGCTTGTTAAATATTGATTTGCTGAGTAATAATGGAGTCATTTTTTGACCATGAAATCAGTACTATATGGTCTCTGGCATGAAAGAATAGCAAATAACTCTTTAGATTTCTATGAAAACTTAAGATACTCTAAAATTATATTGCTTGAGTAAATTAAAATTGTAAATATTTGGTTTTGTTTTTTAAAAGATACTCCTGGTCATGGAAGTGGATGGGCTGAGACTCCTCGTACAGATCGTGGTGGAGATTCAATTGGTGAAACACCAACTCCTGGAGCAAGCAAAAGAAAGTCACGTTGGGATGAAACACCAGCTAGTCAAATGGGTGGGAGCACTCCTGTTCTGACTCCTGGTAAAACACCAATAGGCACACCTGCTATGAACATGGCAACACCTACTCCAGGTACTTACTAGAACTATATTTGCTATTTTAAGATAATATATATTTTGTTATGAATTTTAATTTATGGTATTGCATATTTTGTTTTTTTCTGAATATGGTTCATAAGAAAGTTTGGGTGTTATGCAGAATATTTGATTATGTTTGATACAATTGATAATAAATGTAGTTTAAAATACAATTTATTAGGCTTGGATTTGATATTCTATATGGTACTTATCTTTTTAAGAGCCTTTGTAATAAGTCTCATAGTAAATGGTGGGTAATTTGTTTATTGTATGTCTTTTTGCTTACTATATAGGTCACATAATGAGCATGACCCCAGAACAGCTTCAGGCATGGAGATGGGAAAGAGAAATTGATGAGAGAAATCGTCCACTTTCTGATGAAGAGCTGGATGCTATGTTCCCAGAAGGATATAAGGTAATAGCATAATATAGGAAACTTTAAAAAAATATATTTAGCTTCTTTCCTTTGGAATTTGAGTTTTGTTTTTAATGGCCCTACATTTTTTAAAAGACTGCATAAAATTTTTTGGTCGGCTTTATTTCCTCTGATTTGAAGCTTACATTCACTAATGTTTTCTCCTTAGCCTCATTTCTGTGTAAAAACATATTGAAACACATCTAGCCATAATGTTTCAAGTTAATCCCTCAAAGATAAATTTCTCTGGAAATTGACCCCAAAAAGAAAGATGAGGTAAAGCATAATATTTTAAGCCCTGTACTTGATGTATATATAGCTTTATGTATGTTTTATAAGATCAGATCTCCTGGTTATTTGTAAGTTGTAATTATCAGCTAAATGAAGATTGCTTACTAAGAATATCAAACAGTAAAACTGAACTTTGCTTCAGCTATTCATTTATTTATTCCTAATGTTTTTTTAAAAGCATTCCTCCTGCCCCTTGCCCATTGAGAATGTAAGCAATATGATAGTTATTTAAGCTATTGCTATGTATGTGTGCAGAAAACTTTTGGGACTGGTCAAAAGAGCAAAAAGGAATTGATTCTCAAGGTTTCATTTACAGCCCAGAAATTCTTTCCAGAGATGTCAAGATACTGTAAAGAAAGGGGGGAAGGGTTTTAACCCCCGCTTCTATCCAAGAAAGATTGGAAAGTTTTCTTTGTGTGGAAGTTGTTTAGGACAGTATCTTTAAGGTAGAATGGTAGGAAAAAGATGGATTCTTCAGTTATATAATTTAGTCACACCAACCTTTTTTTCTTGCATCTGGGGAGTTTACTACTACTTAGAAAGTCTAGAAGTTATTCTTCTATTATATATACTTTCTTGAGGTAATGTATTGTTGTATGATATGAGTTCTCCCTGATGGGCAAATGACAATGTTCTGTGTTTAAAAAAAAAAAAAAAGCTATGAGTTCTTTTATCAGCCGAAGCACTTTTTTTAGGTCATAGTTATTAAAACTTGGTGCTTTGCTTAAAGTAAACCTTTAGATTTCTAATTTTTGCAACTAGTTTGAAAATCTTTTTATTCTTTTAGAAATTTTTTTTGATTGTAAAAAAAAACAAAACATTTTTTTCATTCTTTGTAAAAAAAAATAGTGAAAATAGCATTTCCATCAAAATCATGAATTTATGCAGTTTCTATTCTAATTTTTGAAGCATAAGATACATATATATCTGCTGTTGTTTAAAATTTTAAAATTGATGTAATTTTTTGGTGATATATAATTTTAAAACTCTAGTCTTTGATACTATGAAATTTTGTTACAATGTAACTTGGAAAACATTAAGTGATCGAATCTTAAGTCACTATCCTTGCTGCAGAATGAAACAAATATTTAAGTGAAGCAGAGTACTACTTGGGCTCAAATCTCATCTCTTACAAATCCTATCTCGGAGTTGTTTAATTTCATTGGTAAAGGAAATTCCTCATAAAACACTCTACATCAGTGAAATTACAGTTTTGAAACAAAACAAAAGCATAATTCATTATATCAAAAGTAATCACTGATTCTTATAAAAGTGATTCATTCTTGTAACTTAAAACTCAATATTGAATGTATTAGTATATTTGTATTAAATTTTTGACAGTAAGTAATGAGAAATTCTTAAAATTTTAGGTCATATAATGCTGTCATATAATTTTGATGTTACTTATATATCACTGTTAAACTCTAATTCATTAGGTACTCCCTCCTCCGGCTGGCTATGTTCCTATTCGTACTCCAGCCCGGAAGCTGACAGCAACTCCTACACCTTTAGGTGGCATGACTGGATTCCACATGCAAACTGAAGATAGGACTATGAAAAGTGTGAATGATCAGCCATCTGGAAATCTTCCATTTTTAAAACCTGATGATATTCAATACTTTGATAAACTATTGGTAAGTAAATAATAGGATTAGTGAAAGACTTAGTTTTCCTTTTAATTTGGGGGAGCGAGGGAATTGATGGTGAATACTATATTGTCTTACTTTTTAAATTCTTTGTGAAAATTTTTTGGTAGGTGGATGTAGATGAATCAACACTTAGTCCAGAAGAACAAAAAGAGAGAAAAATAATGAAATTGCTTTTAAAAATCAAGAATGGCACACCTCCAATGAGAAAGGTGAGAATTAATGTAAAAAAAAAAAATCACATTATGTTATGTAATTTATAATTATTCTTCATATGACCTACCTAATTATTCTAATATGCTTTCCTTTAGACAGAATTATTCAGGATGAAAGATAGTTTAAGATAGATTTTTTTTTTAAGGATCAAACTTTTTAATGTTTCAAGTGAATTCAAATGAATTCAAGTGAATTTGAGAATTTTTTCTTCTGGAGACCTGAAGTTGTCTTTTAGAATATTCAACAATTTTGAAAAAGTGGGGAAACAATTTGGAAGTTTTAGATAGTTCATGTGATCCATGCTCTAAAAGTAGGAAGATAAAACTTTCTGAAAGTTTATTTGCTAGAATGCTTTATAACAATTTGCCAGAAAATTGTTTATTTTCACCTTTCTTTTGAATACAGTCAATAATAGCTTATAAATGGTAAATTCATTCCAGTACTGTGTCTAAAATGCTAACCAAGTGACCTCCTTTTTGAAAAAGAATCATGAAAAAATAAAATAAATTCTCTCAACTTATACTTTGTGTTCTTAGGCTGCATTGCGTCAGATCACTGACAAAGCTCGTGAATTTGGAGCTGGGCCTTTGTTTAATCAAATTCTTCCATTGCTGATGTCTCCAACACTTGAAGATCAGGAACGTCATTTACTTGTAAAAGTTATTGACAGAATTTTGTACAAGCTCGATGATCTTGTTCGACCATATGTACATAAGGTTTGTGAGAAGATGTTTTTTCTTCACTTTAAAAGTCAGAAAGTTTTTCACTGATTAATTTTCACATTTTAAAAAATGATAGCTTTTGAATATAATTGGGGAAGTAGTATTTTTTCATTTTTTCAGTAATTATGAAAAATGATTTAACTTGAATATTGTTGTGGTTATGGGATAAGTAGAATGATGTGGTGGAATCAGGATAATTTGAATTTGAATTCTGCCTTAGATACTTGTTAGTTGTATGACATTAGGCAGATCACTTAACCTTTCTGTATCTCACTTTTCTCATTTATAAAATGGGGTCACTGATAACACTTGTCTTACCCACATTGGATTAAATAAAGTAAAGTACAAAGTACTTTTTTACAAACCTTGAAGTTTCACATAAATATTTGTTTTCATCAATGATAAAACAATTTTAAAGAATAATTGGGCATATTATAAAAATGGCACAGTTAAAAGCCTTTTGTTATCCAGAATTCTCTGGGAATAATGCTGCAAGTACTTGAGCTTTTTTACTATAAAATGTAACCCTTTTAATAAACAGCTTATTGTTTTCTTGAATCAGTCTAGATGAAAATATCACAGAATTCTATGTTTTCTTAAATAGAATGCTAAAGCTGATTTAACCTCTTGATTCAAAACTTATGAATGAAAATAAGTTATACTGTGCTTTTAATACATAAATTGTTGAAGTTTGTTAGAGCAATTTAATAAATAACCCCCTCCTGCTATATAAGTTTTGCATTTTCATTTGCTTTTTATTGTTTCCTTGACTACCTCTTTTTCCATCTCCATTTTTATTATTTCTACCCTTTTCTTTTCCATCTCCATCTTTATTATTTGTAATTTTTTTAACATTTCTTTTTTTAAAATTGTGAATTTCAAATTCTCTTCCTTCAGTTCTTCCCTTAATCATTGAGAAGGCAAGCAGTGATACCCACTATGTATATATATATAAAGTGTTGTAAAACATTTCTATACTAGTCAAGTTCCATATTTAAAAATTCTACCTGGGGTTTGAGGAACAAAATATAATTATATACCTATACATATATATGTATGTGTATATACATATGTAAATAAGTCCTGGCATACATGTATGTACATAAATATATATTGTTCATCAAGCCCAAGAGACAGAGTATAAAATGAACTGATTGTTGCTATAATACCCGTTTCCTTTTCTTTGTAGATCCTTGTGGTTATTGAACCACTACTGATTGATGAAGATTACTATGCCAGAGTGGAAGGCAGGGAGATCATTTCAAATTTGGCTAAGGTATTTCTTTATATTTTTTATTACATTGAATACATTTTTAAGAAGAAAGCTAAATCTAGTCATAGGAAATTTCAGAGGGAAAATTGCTACTGTATTTAAATGTAAATATCAATTAAAGAGAAGGAATTAACTAATCGATCACTTGTTCTAGACATCAGAAAATTGTACTAAATTAACTGATTGGTGACAAGTAAGCTAGACAGCATTGTGTAATAGAAAGTGCTTCAAGGTTGGAATCAAAGCCTGGGCTCCAGTCCTCACTAGAAGTGTGTCTACAAGAATGCAAACCTAACTCTGTGGGCCTCAATTTCCTTACCTTTAAAATGGTAAGGAGACTCCCACTACTTCACAGGTTATTGTGAAGGAATAGCTTTTTAACTACAAAATGAGCTGTAATTAACAAAGTGCTTGATGGATATAAATGTTCAACTTAATGACTGATTTAATATTTCTTCTAGGCTGCTGGCCTGGCAACCATGATTTCTACTATGCGACCTGACATTGATAACATGGATGAATATGTCCGTAATACAACAGCTCGAGCTTTTGCTGTTGTTGCATCTGCCTTGGGCATTCCTTCACTGTTGCCCTTTTTGAAAGCTGTGTGTAAGAGCAAGAAGTCCTGGCAGGCTAGGCATACTGGTATTAAAATTGTACAGCAAATTGCTATTCTTATGGGTTGTGCCATCCTTCCTCATCTCAGAAGTTTAGTTGAAATCATTGAACATGGTAAGTTAAGTTGTTTTGAACTTAAAGATGCAGTATTTGCCTAAAAAGTTTTTTGGGGACGAATTATGCTTTGGGCAAGATATTGAAGTATAGTATTTGTAAGCATCAAAGTAATGGACTGTTCTTTACTATTACTGATAGCAAAATTGATAAATGCTTTTTGAGCCTGATTGGTAGCTGGCTTTCTTTCTGTTTCTGTTCCTTTGTGTATATATATCTATATGCATATAATACATACACACATAATAATTTAACCTAGGATGTACAAGGTCATAGTATAAAAGACATACAAGTTAGGTGACAAACAGGTCATATTTATGATGTGATCTTTTGGATTATTGTTTGCTAAATTTCCTGCTTCACCTGTTTTGATTAGACTGTTAGAAGCAGTTTAGGTTTTTTGTTTTTAAACTTAATAGTCTTATGTTTTAGGTCTTGTGGATGAACAACAGAAAGTCCGGACCATTAGTGCTTTGGCTATTGCTGCTCTGGCTGAAGCAGCTACTCCTTATGGCATTGAATCTTTTGATTCTGTTTTAAAGCCGTTGTGGAAAGGTATCCGCCAGCACAGAGGAAAGGTATATCTAAAAATTAGTTCCCACTTTTTCTTTTCTTGCTTCCCTTTAAAGTTACAGTTTGAATCATAGTTTTATGCTTACCTTTTTTATTAAAACAGGGCTTGGCTGCCTTCTTGAAAGCTATTGGATATCTTATTCCCCTCATGGATGCAGAATATGCAAACTACTATACTAGAGAAGTGATGTTAATCCTTATCAGAGAATTCCAATCTCCTGATGAAGAAATGAAAAAAATTGTATTGAAGGTACATAGTAATTTATCTAAAATGGGTTAGTGTCACTGTCTAAAGAGAAAATTGCAAAAGCATGTTAAAAGGGCAATTAGTCTTAAAGTAGCATTTTAATTTTATTATTTATTAAATATTACCTCCTAGGTGGTAAAGCAGTGCTGTGGGACAGATGGTGTAGAAGCAAATTACATCAAAACAGAGATTCTTCCTCCTTTTTTCAAACATTTTTGGCAACACAGAATGGCCTTGGACCGAAGAAATTATAGACAAGTAAGGTTTAATTATGAAAATCATTATGACATGTTGCAATCATTCTTAATTTTGTAGTGATGGTGGGGGATATAAAGAATCTGCCATATTTATTTAATTTAATACAAAATCATATATTGGGAGACAGTCTATCAAATTTTCTCCTAGCTTAAGAAACAGGTTAGTAGAGTCATACTTTACTCTTAGTTATAGTATTTGTTTTGTCTAGTGCTTCATTTTTAAAAGGTGGAATAGTGCAGTATTGAAACAAGGTCTTCATGTACATTGTTTATCCTCTGGCTTTTGGTTTCCTTTTCTGATTCTACAATGTGGGGAGCCATGTTTATTCTCAAAATGTGTTGAATTCACTGAAAGCAGAAATTCTATGTTAAGTGCTTTCTAAACCTTGAAAAATATGTGTGTATGTGTGTGTGTAAGAAGCTATCTCAGTTCATTTTCTTATTTAGTGATGTTTCATAAATGTCCTGCATATACAGTTCAGTGTCTAGGATTCTGTGTCTTTTCCTCAATTGAACTCAGTTTAATATTTGCCAAGTGCCTGTTGGGTGAAGGTTCTGGACCTTTTAAAGATAAGTATGAGATGAAGTTCCCTCAATATATAGCAGCTAAGATCCTAGGCATACTTCTAAGTATTTTGTGCTCAGTGAATATTCCTACATCTAGTGCAGATTTCAATCCTCATTTGGTAGACGTATCATGGCTGAACAACTCCTCATTTATGGTTAATGCAGAGATTAGCTTCTTTGAACTTAGCAGGTCCTGGGACAATAAGACAGCTTGTTACTTGATGCTTATTTGATGTTTTTTCAGCTTGACTAGACCTGCCAGAGCCCATGCTTTGTACCACTATATAATAAAAACTAGAATATGGTAAGTGAATAGAAACAGAAAGCATACTGAGAATTTTGAGGAACAAAGGAATCAAAGCTCCCTAAGAGTGGAGATTGTTCTTATCCTTGCATTTGTGTCCCTGAGCATCTGGCAAGCATATTATCTGCAGCAATTAAGTGCTTGTTGATTAATTATTTTTACTTGAAAGGAGAAAGGGAGGTTTTCATGTAGAAGATAGAACTTGATCTGACCTTGAAGAATTGAAGAGATTCAAAAAGCACAGTTGGGAAATAGTACATTCTAAGTACTAGGAATAATGAATAAAAGCAGAGGTGGAAAGAGCAGAAATTGAGACAATATCGAATACTTTGATTTAATTATAGTGCATGCCACAAGAAACTAGGAGAGAAGTCAGAGATAAAAATTGGGAAGTCCGATTTGAACCAGATTATGGAATGCTAAGAAATTTAAACTATATGCCACGGACAGAGGGAAAATCTGAATTTATTTGTGTTGAGGGAATGATTTTAGAACTGTGGATTAGAACCATCACTCTCTGTTAATACATAGGATAGATTAGAAGATTGAGAGAGAATGGTACAATACAATAATAGTGTAAGTGAGAGGTGATGTTCTGAAGTAAGGTCATGATACTAATGAAGAACAAAGGATGATACAAAGGCAAATGTCAGGACTAGCCAATGATTAATTGTTGATGGCACTTAGAGAGAGGGAGGAGTCAGAATTACTGAGACTTCTAGTTTTTTAACTGGGATAATAATGGCAGACATTGCAAAGTTATTATAGATTGCATTGAATGTGTACATATGCTAGAATTCAATTTTCTCTATTAGTCTTTTCCCTTATATGATATCTTGCTTTCTCCTAAAACTGTAGTGCAAAAACCAAAAGTTTTAATTAACCAGGATAACCAACCACTTAGAAAGTATTTATGATATGCTGGCCACTGCACTAGAGTGATAAGATATAAAGAAAGATAAAAAGTTCTTTCCCTCAGTGAGCTCATATTTTAAAGAGTGAGAACAAAATGTAAATAACTTAAGTCCATACAAAATATGCTCTGAGTATGAGTAGATAGGAAGGCTTTGGGCAGCTGGGGGAACAAGTTGAGATGTTTTGCAAAGGAAAGATTTGAAGGAAGTCAAGGAATTTAAAACTCAAAGGTGAGTAGAGAGGGGGAGCATTCCAGGTATGGGGGATATGCTTGTGCAAAGGCACAAAGATGGGACATGAAATGTCAGGTTCAGAAAATTGCTAGGAGTCCCATGTAGTAGCCAATTTGTAGAGGGGAGTAAAGTATAAGAGACTAGAAATGATGAGATAAAGTTGTAAAGCATTTAAAATTTAAAACAGTAGGACTTTATGACTTAGGAAAATCACTGTCAGCTGAATGGAGGATAAGTGGAATGAGGATGGACTTGAAATAGGAGTATGCCTCAATAAAAAAAAAAATCATTACATAGTGCAGGTAAGAAATGATGAGGGTCTGAATCAGGCTCACAACTACATTGTAGCTTTGTAAATAGAGGGACATCTGAGAGATGATTCTCTGAAGGTAAAATTAATTATTTGGCAACGTTTGTTAGATATGTAGGTGAGTGAGAGTGATAATAAGACTGTGTGTCACTGGAAAGATGAATGTTGTTCTTTATTGGGAAGTTTCAAAGAGGGAAATGTTTAGGAGGAGGTGGGATGGGGCAGGGAGATTATGAGTTCTGCTAGAACATGTTGAATTTGAGATGTTTCCAGGACACTCAGTAGATATCAGTAGACATTTGGAGCATAGTATAGGGAGATTAGCACTGGATCTATAGGTATGAGAATCATCTTCATAGATACAGGTAATTGAACATATGATTTGCTGAGGAGATTAAATGAGGCAGTATTTTAAAGGGAAAAGAGAAAACATCACAGGACTGAACGTTGGGGAATACCCATGCCTAATGCATGCTAAATAAGTGTAACACAGAGGAATTAACAGAGGAGACTGAGAAAAGACTAGTCATTTAGATAGGAGAACCATGAGAACCTAGAGAGAAAAAATGGATCTAGAATCAGACAGTGAGAAAGTCTCAGGGCAGCTTGGAGTCAAGAAATTTGAGGATGGTGAAAAGTCAGTTTTATTTGTCAGTTAGTTGAAATCTTTAGTAACTGGGAAAAAGCAACTTCAGTTGAATGTTGTGAGGAGAAAATACAAGAGAGTTTAGAGATTATAAATATATTTTAAATAAATAAGTTCAAGTCTTTTTCCATAGCTTAGCATAGTGGCTCATTACATAGTAGGTACTTAGCAGATTGTTTTGTTGATTGATTCATAAACTTAGAGGATCATTTTTTATGCCATTAAAGTTAGATAAATTCTTATATAACCTATATATTTCTTTACCTAGGCTGAAGGGGTCAAGGTGGGGGGAGAAAAATCTCATTTTTTTAATTCTTAAACTAAGTGTCATCTTATTCTTTACACTTAGTGTTCAGGAGATCCTGTTAATTGTTTTTTTTGTTTTTTTGGTGGAGGGGGTATATATCTGAACTCTCAAGGACGTCAGGAACCACAGTAGAATTATTTTTAAGATTATTTTCTAGCCTTCATTTCCTTAACAGAAAAATGAATTAAGAATATTTAAGAGCTTGCTTTTTCTCTTTTCAGTTAGTGGATACCACAGTGGAGTTGGCAAACAAAGTAGGTGCAGCAGAAATTATTTCTCGGATTGTGGATGATCTAAAAGATGAAGCTGAACAGTATAGGAAAATGGTTATGGAAACTATTGAGAAAATAATGGGAAACTTGGGTGCAGCAGATATTGACCACAAACTTGAAGAACAACTTATTGATGGCATCCTCTATGCCTTTCAGGAACAGACCACAGAGGTAAGTAACGAGATTAACTTGGAAGAAAAATTTATCATCTTTTTATTTTATATCCATAACTTATATGTCCTATGTTTTTATGCAAATCTGAAAAAGAATTAAGTTAAGATAATAGGGGTCCTCTTATAGTTTGAATCTGTCTTGCTCTTTAATTTTCCTTCTTATTCTTAGTAAAGTTCTTTTTATTATCTAGTTATACTTGTTCTGTTAAAACCACAGGGAGCAAACTAGTAAGAGTACTTGATCTAATGTCAAGAAACTTAGGTTCTAACTTTTACTTTCACACTTTGTAGTAATTGGATAAGCTTGGGTGTCCCTTCATCTCAGTTTCAATTTCATTATCTGTAAAAAGGGCTGAAGAGTTCTTTATACTTCTTATTCTGTAAGGATTATTGCCTTTTTTTTTTTTTTTTTTTTTTTTTTGGCGTGCTGAGGCAATTGGGATTAATTGTATGACTTGCCCAGGGTCATATAACTAGGAAGTATTAAGTGTCTGAGACCAGATTTGAACTCCTGACTTCGGGCTGGTGCTCTATCCACTGCGCCACCTAGCTGCCCCGGGATATTGCTTTTTAAACTTTAAAACACTTTATAAATATGAGGAAGAACTTTAATGGTAATGAAATACCTGAAACAATCATTAGCATTTGTTACTGTTCCATACTGTAAATTAACTGTATTCCCCCTCCTTTTTTTTTTTTTTTAAAGGACTCAGTGATGTTGAATGGTTTTGGCACAGTAGTCAATGCCCTTGGCAAGAGAGTCAAACCATACTTGCCTCAGATCTGTGGTACAGTTTTGTGGCGTTTGAACAACAAATCAGCCAAAGTCAGACAACAGGCTGCTGACCTCATCTCTCGTACTGCTGTTGTTATGAAAACTTGTCAGGAGGTAATTTTTTACTTAAAATTTTCTTTTCCTCTTTTATATAAAAATGTTAATTAACTTTGGTATCTGTTTCTAAATTACATTTCTTATTTCAGGAAAAATTGATGGGACATTTGGGTGTTGTCCTGTATGAGTACTTGGGTGAAGAGTACCCTGAAGTATTGGGAAGCATCCTTGGAGCACTGAAGGCCATTGTGAATGTAATAGGTATGGAATTGTGGGAAAATGTGAGATATACATTAGCCTTGTTGATTTATAATTTTTAATTTGCATTCAAGCATAGTACTTGGACAGCAATTCCCACTCCTGGTTTTGCACACTTCTGGTTGCTCCAAACTAAAAAAGGAGGCCATGAAATTATTACATCTCCAAAGAAAAAAAGTCTTTTTAGCTTGATATATAGTCTGTTAGGAAGGGGCTGTTCTAAATTTGAAGAGCTTGGCATTATAGAATTTAGATCCTCGAGAAATAGTGTCCTTTCAACTTCTAAAATCTCATTTTAAGCTTTAGAACATATTAAAGAAAAGACAACTCAATTGGCAGACGATGGCAAAAAGTTAGCATTTAAGTTCATTTGATTTAAGAGATTATAAAACAATTTACAAGTTACTGTTTCTTTACTTTTAATCATCTCCCTACCTTTCCTGGTAGATCTTTTAAAATAAAATACTGTTAGCTATCCCAAGGGAAGTGTCAAAAACAAATGCAGCAAGCTTAGAGTAAATGATTTTTAGAAAGTGGAGAATGAGAATGAGGATGAGCTTTTAGTAAGAGGGCATATGATGAAGCAAGATAGCTTTCCCGATAATAATAATAACTCACATTTATATAATGCTTTAAGGTTTTCAAAGCGCTTTCCTCACAACAACCCTATGAGGTAGGTAGTGCAAGTATTATGCCCATTTTACAGATGAGGAAACTGAGGCTCTGAGAAGGTAAGTGACTTGGCACAGCTAATAAGCATCTAAGGTGGGATTTGAAACCCAGGTTTCCTGATTCCAAGTCCAGCCCTCTAGCTACTGTGCTACACTGCATATCTTTCACTGTATCACTTCATTATATTTGAAGTACAGCTACAGTCAGAAGCAACCCATTCAGGGTTTGGAGGGGCCCCAAATAACCTCCATGAAGGTAGTCAGCTATGGGCTGTGGCAGCTACTCATCCTACTAACTTAACAAAATATATTTATGGCAAGTTAGAGAACTAAAACACTGCATTGATAAATATGCATATGATCCCCAAATCAATTAAGCCCTTTTAAACTTGAAAGATTTGATTTGTTGAGGGATAATCATTTGGCTCTGGTGTGCATGGGGTTTTCAAACCTTATGGATTGCCTGGGGAAAGTGGGAAAGACAGCAGAGAGCAAATCAGTCAGAGCAAAAAATCTTTGAGTGAGAGCAAGAGCCCCTGCCAGCTGCGTCCTTTTTTTCTCTCCATAGGTTTAAATACCACCCAAGTATCCCCTGCATTGCAGGGAGACTGGAGATCTGTTTGTTTTGCAGTTAAAGGGTAAGGGGGCCCTTTCTGAAATTTTTACTTTAATTTAAACTTCTACCCCTGGTTTGAAGTAGTAGTGTTCCTTGCCAGATCTTTAGCTAGACCATTGTTTTCACTGTCAGTATAAAACACATTCCAAAACCAAATAAACTTTTTTGGGGATTGTTCACCACTTTGAATTGCCCATCTCACTGATTTTCTTTCATTTAATGTGCATAATTGAAAGTTGATGGCAAAAATGAAATTTAAAAATCAGTGTCTGAAGTTCTCTGAAGGTAGTTGAAAATCTTATTATATACACAAGTTCAGTCAAGGGAAAAGTAAATCAAAATATGGTTCAAACATTAATTGAGTGTTTATTGATTTTCATTAAATAGGTATGCACAAGATGACTCCACCAATTAAAGATTTATTGCCACGGCTTACACCAATCTTAAAGAATAGACATGAGAAAGTACAAGAAAACTGTATTGATCTTGTTGGACGTATTGCTGACAGGTATTGCTAAATAAGACAATTTTTTTTTCTAAAACTCCTTTAAAAAAGTTAATTTAAAATAATAATTTGGTATTTCCCAGAGTGTATAAAGTAGTTTATTCATATTGATTTGTTAAAAAATAACCTTATGTTGTTGAGTCAGCCTGATATTGTTTAGCAATTTTTCTCCAATACTAAGTTATAATTTTAAGACTTAAACAGATTTTCCATGACTATAATTTGATTACTAATTGATTTTGAGTTAATTAAAATTGGTGAAATTGTGAGCAAGAATTACATTTGCTTTCCTTTAAGGAAAAGTTTGTTATCCTGGGCAAGTCATTTTAACTTCAAGTTGCAGAGATAGGTGCTAGATCACATTGGTAAGGAGTTTCCTTACCCAGGAGTTCCTATGATAATGAAAGTATTTGTCCAGTTCTCTGTCTCTCTCCTCCTCTCTAGCTCAGCAGTTTTTAATGAATTTTTGTTTTTAATATTTTGAAAAGTATATTTAAGTAGAATTGGTTTCCTTTATATCTTATGTGTTTAAAAACCTTATTTGAAAAGGGATCCATAAATTTCATCAGGTTGCCCAGGAATACATCACACAAAAATGTTCATAAGCCAAAGTTTAATAGTGGATCTTAGCAGTACTTTTATTTGAAGCCACAGCTTTATTGTTGTGTGAGCATTTAAGGCATCTATAGGCTGAGTATTATCTGGCGTCCAGGGAGCAATACTGCAGCCTTTTAAGGTGACTGTCTCATATATATATATATATATATATATATATATATATATATATATATATATATATATGCCAGATAGATACTTCTGATATCATTGTGCTGTGTCTTTAGTAGATTGGGAGCTACTGGATAAGTTAGATGTTGTGTGCACACATGTATCTCTTTACCCCTCATCTTATCCCATATCCACACATGGCTAAATAATTAATATAGACATGCGGTCTTTTACTAAGGAAGGAATCACATCCAAAGACACCAAGGAAAGGACCATAATGTCATGATGTCAGATGTCACATATCTTATATCCTGCTTTTTAAAAAGTTTATTCTTAACTTCAGAATATCTAATGGCATTTTTTGTAATCAGGGGAGCAGAATATGTCTCTGCAAGAGAATGGATGAGAATCTGCTTTGAACTTTTAGAATTGTTAAAAGCTCATAAAAAAGCTATCCGGAGAGCCACGGTCAATACATTTGGTTATATTGCAAAAGCCATTGGGTAAGTGGTATTAATTTTGTTGATTTTTTTTTTTTTTTTGCCTTTTATTATAAATTTCTTGTGTTATTTTTAAACTGATCATATATTTGTGTTTTTAAGGTACAGAATACTTAAATAATATATATTTTAAAGTATTTATAGTTGAAAAAACATATTATTTTCCACTGCTATTTTCTAAAGTGTCATATTTTAAATTTTAAGTAAAATTTAGTTGGGAGGGTATTTTAATTTTCTATAATTATATTTGCATTAAAATTTTTTTTTATTTATTTAAAATTTTGTGTTCCAAATTCTCTCCCTTTTTACAGGCCTTTCCTCACCTTTTGAGAAGGCAAGCATTATGATACCCATTCATATGAAGTTATGGAAGACATGCCTATTAACTATATTGTTCCCCCCTACCAAAACCTCTCTGTCCCCCCAAAAAAGCTTAAAAAATGAGGAAAGTTTTAAAAATATATATACTTCAGTCAGTACTTGGGGTTCATCTGTTCTCTGAATGTGAATGGTGTTTTTCTTGGGTGACAGTTGAAATATGCAGAGAATTATATTTCAGGCTTGTTGATGTTTTGTTTATACAACCAAAATATCAGCCATATTTATATTGAACAGTGCCACAATTTCAAGTCTTGGTTCAACAAACGTTTTTGTTAAGCCTCTTACAAGGTATTAAGTTCTATATTAGGCCCTGGGGATATAAAGATAGTCCTGCACCTCAAAGATTTAGGCCAATATCACTTTCATTCAGAGTAAATGCAAGTCAATTTCTAGGAGGAACAACAAAAAACTGGGGAAAGAATCAGGAAATACCATTTGTAAGTGGTACTTGAGCTAAGCTATCACAGAAATTACAGATTCTGAGAGTAGAGATGAGGAGGGAATGTATTCCAGAGATTGATTGTAGCCAGGATTAAAATGCAAAGATCAGAGATGAACGGTTCTTTGTGAGGCAGGAGTGCATGTTTGATCTAGGTAGTAAAGAGTCATTGATGTTTATTGGTCAGGAAGTGATATGGCAGAACCACACTTTGAGAGTTGTGTATAAAATAGATTGGAGAGGGAGATATTAAATAGTAGCACAAGCCAGATATGATAACAGTTTCAGCCTCGGTAGTGGTCATATTAGTAAAGAAAAAGGGACCTATTCAAGGGTATAGTGGAGTTGGAATCAGTGAGACATGGTTAACTGATTGATATGGGGGCTAATGCCTTCAAAGTTGCTTACCAGAGGACTGGAAAGATAATGGTGCTCTCCACAGAAATAGAGAAGTTTGGAAGAATGGTGAGTTTAGAGGAGAGATCATGAGTTTTGTTTAGACATGTTAAATTTAAGGTGTCTGTAGAACAGTTCAAAACACCTAATAGGCAGTTAGTGATGCAAGACTGGAGCTCAGGAATTACTCTTAAATATTAAGATTGATTAATCAAACAACATCAAAAGAAGTACATGTTCTTACATGTTAATGTTCCCTTAATCTGCCTTATACCTAGTCTAGAGTTGTATGTATGTCTCAATTTGTACTAGTAGAAACAGAAAGACAGAGATAAGTTGGATTGTCTCTGATTTAGTGACACAATGTGTTTAACAGATATGAAGCTGTAGTTCATTCACACAATTCTAATTCAGCATGTTTTATTTTTATCCTTCCCCAAGGGCATTTTCACAATGTTTTAGTTCACTAAAATATTAGCTCGTTTGCAACAGATAGCTATTGATGACTTTGAGGTGGCAATCACCCTTCTTAATATCTTGCTTGAGAGTAGAAAGAAAAGAAAAGGAGAAAGAATTGTTGCCTCTTTACTATAGTGGATATGGTTCCAATACCAGTTGCTTAGAGACCAGGCAGATTTAATGCCATCCATTACCAACCATTAGTTTCAGATGTTTTGAATACAGAATAAATTTAATGTGACTTTCTTGACTTTCCATTTTAGAAATGACTTTTGCTACATTTTTAAATGAACCAATTACATTAAAGTAACTTTCCTCAGAAGCTGACAAAAGTATTAAATTCACAATTGTACTTGAAGAGAGGCTCTTAGAGAGGAATACTTTTGAGATACTTTAGATCCTTTCATGTGTGAATCTCCTCTGACACATGGAATATTAAGTAGACTCTGTGAGAATATAGAGTATCACTTCTTTTTTATTTTATTATATGTAAAATTCTATTCTCTTTTTTTTTTTGTTTTCCAGTATAGTTAATTAAAACTTTGATTCTTAGTTTGTTATTGTATTTTCCCCTTAGACCCCATGATGTACTGGCTACACTGCTAAACAACCTCAAAGTTCAAGAAAGACAAAACCGAGTATGTACAACAGTGGCCATAGCTATTGTAGCAGAGACATGCTCACCATTCACAGTCCTGCCTGCACTGATGAATGAATATCGAGTTCCTGAACTGAATGTGCAGAATGGTGTTTTAAAATCACTTTCTTTCTTGTTTGAATACATTGGAGAAATGGGAAAAGACTATATTTATGCTGTAACACCATTACTTGAAGATGCTTTGATGGACAGGTCAGTTTTTTTTTTAACTTAATAATTTTGGCTCCTTTCTCTATTGATGTTAAAAATGTGAAGATTATATATGACTTGTTTGGGTAACATCTTATCAGTTTAGTCTAATACAGTGAAATTGATTTATAATTTTTTCAGGTGTTGTGTATATATAAATATATACGCATATATAAAAATACATACACACATCTTCATTGGGAGATTTAACTTCAGAAAGCCTCAGCCATTAGGAATATTATCTTGAATACAGAAGTAAAAAGAAAAATCTTTGAGCAGTAAAAATTACCACAAAGTCCTAGGATTTTTTTGTCTGGAGGTGGGGGGAAAGGGTGTGGAACCAATGCCTAGCTAGTTGTGAAGTTCAAAGTACTAGTTTATTGGTGTTGGGAAGCTGGAATAAAATGACTAGGACCAGGAGGACCAATTAATACTAGGAGATATTAATTTAAAAGTCATTGTTAAAAGATAATAGTTCAGGATCGTTTAAGAGAGGAATACTCCTTTGTACCTTGTCATAATACCAAGGGAATCATTAAATATAGTTGGTGATCATCATCGTGGTCCTTTGTCATTAAGGGAAGGTTAAGTTGATATTCCCTGTATTCAATAGGATAATAAGGAGTATAAGAGATTCTATAATTCCATCCAAATGGAGAATAAAAATAAGTATTTATTAAGCACATACCATGTGCTAGGCACTATGCTGAGTAAAGCACTATGCTTTACAAATATTTTATTTGATTCTCAAAACAACCCTGAAAGGCAGGTATTATTTCCTTGTTTTTATAGTGTTACTAAAAATAGCTTGGACAGCCTGGGGCGGGAAGATCTTAGTTTCATTCTGGCTCAGACACTCACTAGCTGTGTTACCTTGGATATGCCACTTAACCCTGTTTGCTTCAGTTTCCTTATCTGTTAAATGAGTTGGAGAAGGAAATGGCAAACCCCTCCAGTATCTCTGCTGCTAAGAAAAACCCCTAATGGGGACTTTCAGAGTCTCATACAATTGAAAACAACAATGAAAATGGCCAAGATGGAAAACACTTCAGTTAATAAGCCCAAGTTACACAGAAAAACATAGTTATATGAAATATTTGAACATTCCATGTAAATTACATTTTGCTTTTATTGAAACACATTATAAATAACAGTAGGTCTGCATTAATTATATTAAATTATTCAATGAATATATAAGAAATTAAGGAAATTTTTATTTCCTTGGTATGAGAAAGCTGTTGACTTTTGAAAGTCTTAATACTTTACCAGAGGTATATAATTGAGTTATCTCAATGTCTGAATTCTCATGTTCTAAATTTGAAAGTTCAAATTTAATAAGATTTCATTATGTATTATTTCAGTTGTCATGCATTATTATTCCTGCCCTTTTATTTGTAGACTTGGAAGATAGTTTCTGATAGCCATTTTTTCTGACTTGTCATGAAATGCCTTAAGTTTGGCCAGGGGGACAAACAGTTTTCAAGCATGTTGAGTTTTTGAGGTGAATTTGGTTCCGATGAAACAAAACTTCACAGATAGAATGTTTTGGTTTTGCTAAATAAATGTTGAATACAGGAGAGTATTTTCTGTTATTAATGTTCTGAAATAGGCAGTCTCCTAATAAGCAATTTGATGTTTCTTAGAAAACTAAAACTAAATTTTATTTTGTTACAGAGATCTTGTACACCGACAGACTGCCAGTGCAGTGGTGCAACACATGTCTCTTGGGGTTTATGGATTTGGTTGTGAAGATTCTCTTAATCATTTGTTGAATTATGTATGGCCTAATGTGTTTGAGACATCTCCCCATGTTATTCAAGCAGTTATGGGAGCTCTGGAAGGCCTAAGAGTTGCTATTGGACCATGTAGAATGTTGCAGTACTGTTTGCAGGTATGTTGAAATGAAAAAAGGGTTGATTTATGGTTTAACTTATTTAAATCAGTCTTCAAAATGAAGAAAATAATTTGGCAAAAATCAATTACTAAATTAATAAACTACTGTTCTTAATTATCTATAGGGCACTA
This sequence comes from Sarcophilus harrisii, assembly GCF_902635505.1. Taxonomy (NCBI): domain Eukaryota; kingdom Metazoa; phylum Chordata; class Mammalia; order Dasyuromorphia; family Dasyuridae; genus Sarcophilus; species Sarcophilus harrisii. The sequence continues at coordinate 369,452,717 of NC_045428.1, forward strand.
CGTATATGGGCAGAGCAGTTACTTCATTAAGGAAAATGACAAAGAATTGGATCTTTTCTGAACAAATTGCTTAACTGTTTAGAAAATTGATTTACCCTTTGAGAAGAAAAAATATCCAGATTGCTGGATGACATTTTATATTTGAAATATATTTCTGAAAAGCAGATAACATTATCTTGCTTAAAAAACTAAAGAGATTTTATTCTTAATTTTTATTTTTTATTTTTAGGGTTTGTTTCACCCAGCCAGAAAAGTCAGAGATGTGTACTGGAAGATTTACAATTCTATCTACATTGGTTCACAGGATGCACTCATAGCACATTATCCAAGAATCTACAATGATGAAAAAAACACCTATATTCGTTATGAACTTGACTATATCTTATAATTTTATTTGTTTGTTTTTGTGTTTAATGCACAGCTGTTCCACACCTTAAACTTGCTTCAATTTGGTGATGTAAAATTTTAAACATTGCAGATCAGTGTAGAACTGGTCATAGAAGAAGAGCTAGAAATCCAGTAGCATGATTTTTAAATAACCTGTCTTTGTTTTTGATGTTAAACAGTAAATGCCAGTAGTGACCAAGGACACAGTGATTACACACAATATACTGGAGGGATTTCATTTTGAATTCATCTTTATGAAGATTTAGATTTCATTCCTTGTGTTTAAAGGGGATGTTTATTTGAAAAATAAACATTTGTGTACAAAATGCTAATTTGTGTGTGTTTTTTGAACATGGAGACTTGTAAAATGAGGAACTTGGATAAAATGTTGGTCTGTGTAGATTGAGTGGCATAATTTAACCTTTGTTACCTAGATTTTATTTTTAAAAAGGCCAAGAAGAATGCACATTCTCTTAAGTGGTGACAAATGTCTTTGTCAAAAGTGATACAACACCATTGTTCTTTCTTATTTCAGGGTGAGAATGCTTCAAGTAGCATAACCATTTGACCATGAAAGTTCATTCATCGTTACCACAGAAAGAGCACCTTTACTGATTTGTCTTGAATAATATTTTGCACTTACATAGCGCCTTTCATCTCTAATGATCTCAAAATGCTTTCTAGATAAGCATTGTTAAAAACAAATGTTAAAGATGTATCCAATTTTTGATAGTGAATAACAGATTTACTATAGGAACACCTGACTAAATTTTTAAAGGCATTTTCTGCTGCAAAATATTTTTATCTATTGTGAGGGAGTTAATCTCCAAATAACAGTAATAATCAAAGTAATAATCAAATCTCCCAAGCATGACATGCTCAAATATGTCTGATCATCCTTGATTCAATATTATAAGACGATACCAGCTAAAAATTTTACATTTGCTTCACATTTGTTTTGCCTTAGGCACTTAGGAATGAATTTTCAGATTTCAAGCCTGGACTGAAATATACTACTATTGAAGGGACCAGCACTAAATAAGTGTCATTCTCTAATAAGCAATATTTTAGAAAAGATTGTTCTCTACCTCCCCCTGCAGCTTCTCTGCTGCTCTTTTTGTGGTCCAGCATCCTTCATTTAAGGCTTTGGCTTTACCAACAGCTTTTTTGCCCTTAGTATTTAGTTAAGTATGAGATAGAGCGGGAGAGAAAACTTTTGCTCATTGTACTAAGGCAATATTTTTCCCGCTTTGTCTAATATTGACCACTCACTATACTGGCTTTTTGAAATGTGTTTTTGCTAGCTGTAGATAAGAAAAAAAAATACGGCAATAGAGTTCAATTTGCTTTTAAAGAATTGATATTTGAGCAGTTAAAATTTGAACTTCGTCGTGCATGGAATAGCTTTCTGGCATCAACCCATTAATATGTTATGTGACTCTTCCCCTTCCTCCTCATCCCCACGCTCAGTTATGTGTTCCAAAATGATCTTCACATAATTTCTTATAGCAGTTTTTGATAATAGTAGGTAGAAATGACATGATTAAAATGATGCTATTAACGATAGCTGGTGTCAAAATTAGCTTCAAAGTTGATCATGAGACTTGAAGAAAGATTTCAAAGCCAAATTGGAATATGCCAGGTTTTGTGTGCAATATGTTCTTTTCAATCTTGGCAAAATTTGAAAATACAATTCAAGTACTCCTCACGTACCTACTATGTGCTGAGCACCTTGCTACACACGTGAAAGTATCTATGCATTTGTTGTGGCAAAATAGAGCACAGGAGACTATTACACCATAAGTGACTTTATAAATGCAGAGAATTTGTGGGCACAGAGACAGGGGAAGTCCTAAAGGATGCAATCTTAAACATCTGGACCAAATAGAGGCTCAAGAGTTCCTTAAGAATTACTATCGTTTTGTATGCTTATTATTGAATAAGAAAAGCATTTTGTGAAAGTGAAAGACGCTATGTGAAGTTAAATTCTCTTATTTCCAAACTTCTTTAACAATTTGTTTTGATGTTCCTAAAGCCAAACTTAAACAAGGGCAGAAATTAATGTAATGGGAAAGTGGGTGGGTTCTTTTCTGCACTTATGTTGGTTCCTTTGTGGGCCTTTGCCCTCTCAATCTCTTTGGCTGTTCAATTTTTTTCTTATTGTATTTTAAAGATTTGTTGTACAGTACCCTGTGATCATCAGGCACCACCAGATAAATAAAACTTATTATATCTAAAGATTTAGTAGACCAATTTTTAATCGGCTAGTTTGAATATATTGATATTACACTGTCTTGGTTTTGCCACTTTCAAGATTAGCTAATATATGAGATTTTTCTACTGAGAAAGTTCTGATTAAAGAAGTTTCTAAGAACCAACTTTTTCAAAATTGAAAATTATTATGTCCACTTGTTTCTTTGTTCTTGGTTAAGTTTCTAACATTGCAAATAACTTTCAAGTTTCTCAGTATCACAGTGGAGTCAGAAAAGCATAGTAATTTAGGGAAATTTTTAAGGAAACTAAAATTTTCACAATTGGGATATAAGCTGTTCAGAGGCCTGTTATTGAAGATTCATACCATTGAATTTATTCCTTAAATAAAGTTTAGTGCTACAAGAAAAGTTTAGTTTGAGCAAAACAATTTTAAAATATTCCTCTTCAGATACTTTTCTTTTGGGGGTGGGGTGTATCTATAGCTATAGCTATATAGTTCTTACATAGTCTAGATATTGTTAGCCAGCAAGAATTTTGGTGTTTTTACTAGCAGCCTTAGAAGCATTCATTGTTAATGATTCACTGCTTAATATTAAGCATTTCACCAAAGGAAAATTTGAGTATTAATAAGGTGCAAGTAGTCTTTCTATACTTACCTTGACTTGGTTGTAGTATTTATTGGGAAGGTGGACACCAAATCTTGAACTTGGGAATGACTCAATGGTCAGTCTGATATTCATAAAAAGGAAGTTTTAAGTTTGGGTACCAGGAGAGAAGGTTGTTTTCATAATTAAGTTAGCAAATGTTTGGATTTTTAAATTTCACATTGCTCAAGCTGACTCATTCACACTTTCTTTACCCTAAAAATTTGGTCGCCATCGCACTGAATAGGAAAATACACAGATTCCAATGTAATCTTATTCTGAAGCCTCATCCTAGTATGGAGATGATTGGATTCTTAAAAGAAACCATTGGAGTACAAGCCAGAAAATTTTAAATAGGGACTTGGTGATGAGCTATATGTCTTCCAGAGACTAGCCTAGTTATATTCAAACAGGTTGTCCTTAGAATGAGGCCTTTTTTTTGTTTTTGTTTTTGTTTTGTTATGTTTTTTTAGCTCTTTATAGGACTACTAAAACAGAGAGGTTGTGATTTGTTTGGTGGAAGGTATACCCAACAGTAAAAATTAATAGCCTCCTTTATGTGTCCAATAGATCTATGTTCTCATCCAAGTGGATATTTGCTAAGTCTAACTTACCCTGTGAAAATCTTGTCCCTGTAGGTCTACCCAACATACTAGTGGATCTTCCTTGAGTTCTGATATCTTGAAGTCATCTGTGTACTTTATCCTCCCCTCTATCTAGTGACGTTTGATGACATCTTTAGCAGTATTTTATAAAATAGTTCATTATGTAGTGCTCATGACACATATATACTATTTTATGGTTTGTATAAACCTAATTTTAAATTTTAAAAGCTATCTTCTGCCTCCTGTCAGTTGCAAGATTCATGTTACTTTAATTTCCTTTCCCCATTGCCTTCTAGCCTTCCTCCATACCTTCTGAGTAGAAACAAGATTATCCAAGTACAAGTAGGTTTAAATCTTAAAGAACTTGAGTTCAGATTTATTGAGATGATCATTTAAGACATCCCAGATTATCTCTATCTTCCTACAATCAGGTTTGATAGTATAAATGAAATGCTGATATCAATTAACTGAAATAATTTCATTATCTAGTGAAATCCTCAATAGGAAACTAGCTCACAAATGTCTTGAGCTATTTTCCAAACACCCCCAACCTTCTCAGAGGTGAGAGTAGTATCCCAGAATCAAGAGTCAGACTAGCTAAACTTTAGTAGTATCTTATTTTCCATGTTTGGATGAAATTTAGAATCTTGGTAGTTATTGTTAATGGGAAGAAGGTGAGGTGTTGAATGAATAAAACTTGCTCTTTTCTATGTGCATCCTACATTGAAACCTGAGGACACAAACAACAGTCTACATTCTCAAAGACACTTTGCTATGTGACTTAAGAGCTAGATGTCTGATAGCATATTCTTTCTGGATCCTGTTTTTTTCTTCCCTTACCTCCTAGGAAATGTTTAAGGAATTTTTCAGCTTGATTCTTGGTGGGCAATTTTACAATTTTTTGTAGTTTGTGGCTAACTGAGGAAAAGGTAAACTTGAGCTTTAAAGATAAATGCACACCAGTCACACTCCCTTGAGAGGTAAAGAGATGACACAATTTGGTTTATGGTACAGGTTTATTTTTGACAAGATAACTAGAGTTCTCAAAACATACAGATAGATACACATACATAGATGTATCAACCCCTGACTTAAGAACTGGACTTTATTGTGAAAGCTATTGATTACTAAGCTGCTTATGTCTATTTCATATTATGGTAAATTACAGGAATGATTTCTTGGACATTACCTGCAAACTGTCTTTCACATTAGAAATTATTGAGAGGTTCAAGTTTCCAGAGGTGGACAGGGATTGTTAATTATCATTTGGGACCAGGAAAGCTTAAAACACACTGTAGGTAGCAATTAAACTTGAGATGTTTGACAGAATATTGTAGATGAGAGAAAAGTAATATGGAATAATTCCAGTAAAAAATTGGGCATAAAGAAAAAGTGTGTGGAATGGAAGGATGATGTTTTGTGTTACTAAAATAGAGGAAGATGTTGGGAAATGAAATAAATAATAGACTCAATAATTTGGGACTTCTGTAGTTTAACAAAATTAAAAAAAAAACCCTAAATCTCTTATTTGGAGGTTGAGGAGAAAACTTCCTTGCCTGACTTACTCTGAGAACCTGAGACTGGCATATCAAGTTAATATCTACTAAACCCTTATGATATTAAAAAACATTTTGAGACCCTGTCAATTTAATTAACTCTAAATTTTAAGTCTCATTGAAGAAATAAGCTGGGCTACTTATTGTTTGTATGACTGGAGGGAGGAGTGTCTAAGCCTGCTTCCTCATCTTTAAAACAAAAGGTTTGTACAGGATGAACTCTAAAGTCCATTCCAACTCTAAACCTATGATATCTGATCAAAGTTCAGTTTTTAAATCTCCTCATGGTTATATGACTAAACTAATCTATTTTAATACTAAATTTCCTTTAATTGGTTTGTAAATGGTTTATAATACAATTGCTTGCAGCAAAGAAGAGTAGGATACTTTTAAGGATAAAAGGAGCTGCTTGGCACCAATCAAATATCTTCATCTAAATACCTACCTATTTCACCCGTGAATAAGGCGATGCTATTTCAGTTCAAAACCACTAACTTGTATTAGAATTAAAGGTTATTGGATATCCGGGATGTTTCATATTTTCCAGGCTAAAAGAGATGACAAAAAAAAGAGACAGAGAAGGAGAACGAAGAGGAGGGAGGGGGAGAAGAGAAAAAGAGGAGTGGGAAAAGAGACAGGGAGAGAGAGAAGAGAAAGAAAGACAACAAGAGAGATACAAATAGAGGAGAGAGGGGGGAAGGGAGGGAGGAAGGAAATGGAAGTGGATAAAGTGAGACTTGAAAGTTTTACAATCCTTTACCTACCACTCTGTCCCCCAAATTGTTCAATTAAGTATGCTTGGGTTTCTTCAACAGCTTATAGGAAATTTACTAATTTTATGGAAATGGATAAAATGAGACTTGAAAGTTTTACAGAAGTGCCAGTTGGAATCTTGGAGTAAATCTTTGGTAAATCTCCCGAGGCAACTCAGGAATACAAATATTGAAAAAGAAAGTCCATCCTTGTTCACAAGGAGTTTGAAGACAATATAAAAGAATCCTTGAAAAGATGATGAGAATGGGGTGAAGGGTGGGGGAAAGGTACCTAGTGCCGGGGTATGATGGAACAATCCAAAGGAATGTAGCCAGCTGGGAAACTTAAGAGATGGTTGGCCAAGGTAACCTCCTGATGAGGTTGGATAGTAATTCCTAGTTGGAAAAATGAGGTGCTAGGCATGGGTGAAGAATTCATAATGGTATCTCTTTGCCAAAAGGTACTTTTATTTATGGTAAGAGGTTATGGACAAAATGAAGAGATAAAATAGACACCAGGAGTGATAAATATGAAATAGCTTTGGGAGAGCATATAGTTAGCAAGGAAAGAGATTTTTAATAATTAACAAGGGAAAAAGACAAGTTCCCTAGTGGAACTCACAATTAACCAGGAGAAAGGGAATACATGTGAGATGGAACTATGCCATTGAATGGCATGCTAAATCCATAAAGGAACATACACCCTAAAAGATGAGCATCCTAAGAGAGTTAACTATAATAAGGAGAAAGACACCATAAAACGTGGGGGAAGGGGTAAGAAGAAAGACCCTATTGGGCAGGATGGGCCTCATGGTGGGCTAACCCCTAAAAGGGATCACAGAAAAGATGTGGGTTGTGAACAGATTTACAGGAGAAATTTAACCTCAGGGGTTTGATAGCATAACTTGGCTTTCTGAATGGATTCAGTAAATTGGGGTGTCCAAAGACTAGGGGTTAGAGGATAGTTTAAGGAGTAGTAAAGTAAAGTAGTAAAGTAGTAGTCTAGTAAAGCTAGACTAATCCCATCACTTTCTTTCCCTGTCTGCCTGACGGAGCATTACAATCCTATCCTTGCTTCAGGCTTTCTCTGCCAACCAACCCTTCTTAGGCACCCAGAACTTCATCACTGAAAATTCTGGGAGGAGTTCTTCATACTCTACCTTTTTTCCAATCAGAGGCACCGAGGTGGTGATAATGGTGTGACTTTATCACCAAAATTGATATGCTCTTACAGGATAATAAAGTTCCTGGAAAGAAGGTTCTTGGGCACATGATGGAAAAACCCAAAGGAGTACAAAAAGTAGTAAATGAATAGCTTTAAAAACTTTTTAATAAATTTCCTAGAACGGAAAAAGGTTATCTGTAAAGCCATTAATCTCTATTATTGTTTTTTTAAACTATGCAATACATTCAAGATATTATTTTCACAGCTGCCCTAATTATCTGTTTTCTTCGAACAGCCTTCTCTTCTATTTCAAATGGTTCAATAACTTGTACTTTTTATTTTTTGGCAGTGCTTTGGCTTACTCTTCCATCTCTCCAAACTAAAAAAACTAAACAAAAATCTTCCCCAAACTAAAACTTTTACAACTAATAAATATAATCTAGCAAATATCCCCACACTAACATATCTAAAAATTTATATGATATTTGGCAATTTGAGTATATCTTTCCTTCAGGAGGTGAGTAATATACTTCATCAAAGGTTCTCTAGAGTTTCATTTGGTTATTGCTTTGAATAGTTTTAAAATCTGCTTTCAAGGTCAAAGTTGTAATCATCTACATTGTTATGCTGCTTCTGCTTCATTCTGTGTCAACTCATGTAAGATCTACCACATTTCTCTGAATCCATCACTTTCATAATTTCTTACAGCAAAATGGTATTCCATTATATTCATTTTACCATACTTTGTTCAGCCATTTCCCACTGGCTTGGGAGAATCAACTGTCTTCCGGCTCTCTGGGATTGGAGCTTCTTCCATCAGCCCTTTCTCTCACCTGGTCCCAGACTCGCTCACGCAACCTCTTCATCAGTAGTCCAAGTGACAGCGATATTTTTTGTGCACGGAACAAGAGTGGAAGCTGTCTTGGAGAGGGTCTGACTGAAGGAAGAAGCTCATTTGGCCAGCACCAAATCATCAGGGATTTTTCTGTTAGAACGGTTGTGTTTAGGGAGCTTGGGTGGGAGCAGCATTTCCTGCGTTGGCCCTTTTCCTGACGTTGTCCCTGCTTCATAGAGAAGGAGACGTCATGGGATGGGAGGAGAGCTTCAGGTGGGCAAGCTGAGGGGCTCAGGGAGCCCGAGGAAGAGGAAATGTCAACGCCTGGTGGACTTTTTCTGCAGAGGTAGTCCAAGAAGCTAACTGGCCTGTTACCTGAAAATCTCAAAGCACAGCGTTGACTCTGGGACCAAAGACCGATTGACTGTGCTTGAAGGTTTGGGTCTGGTGGGTGGGAAGGAATAGAAAGAAGGGAAGGCTTTCGGGAAGGAATATCCCGTTTTCACACATCTCAGTTTACCTCTGGTAAAGAGCCAGTTTGAGCTTCTAGACCCCTCCAATCTCTTTTACATAGTCTTTTCCCCAGTCTTGGGATTAAGACACAGTGGGATACAGGGTTGTAGTGGATTTCTCACCATCAGTTACTCCCCAAGGAGTATAGTGAGGAGGGGGGGAAAGGTACAAGAATGGGGAGGTGGGACAGGAAGGAAGGAGGACGGTTTCTTATTAAATGTCTGTCATACCTGAGCCTGGCTTAACGAAGGGTTTCCTGGCCTAGTTTCTTCCTCAGTTAAGCACTGTTCCAGTAGGGGTGACGGCCTGGGTCTCCTTTTCTTCAAGTCCTCAGTTCTTAAAGCCAATTCTGATCCAGGAAAAACAAAACAAAACCACAACATAACTGTAATGTGAATCTACTCAAATGGGACCAAAACCAGAAATATTTGCAAGAAAGGAAGATGGTGAAGAATTGTAAATTCTTTGTGATACTGGTTTACTTGTTCTCTCTTATCTCATTCCCTCTTTTTCCTTTTCTCCCTTATTATTATGAATTCTTTGCTACAACAGCAACAACAAAAAGAGCTATTCCAGGTATTTTGTACCTGTAGTCAACTTTATCTTTGATCTCTCGGGGTATAAACATGAGAGTTGTATCATTGGATCAATATATATATATATATACACAATTTAGTGGTTTCTGGGATGTAATTCCAGAATGGCTGAATCAGCACACAATTCCACTAATAACACTACATTAGTGCGATTATTCTCCTGCAATCCTTCTGGCAACTGTCACTTTTTTGTATGTCTTTGCCAATCATGGGTATGAAGTGAAAGTTCAGAATTGTTTTAATTTGCATTGGACCATGATTTTATAACTTGCTTTTGAATTCTTTTGTTACCTGTAAAAACTCCTGATGGGCAAAAGAGGGCAGCAAAGTCCACTAAATGATAACATCTTTTAAGGTTATTTATTGGGTATCCCCAAAGAGGCAAAATAACATTTCTGCTTCTGATTTACTTAAAGTAATACAAAGCAAATGAGAGAGATGAAACATTATTACATTGGAATTACCAGCCTTGACTGTCAAAACGGTCTGTATGCACCAGGCTTGCCGGTGGGTCTGCATCAATGATTTGAGTTCATATTTCAGATTGTGCTCCCCAAAGATGAGAAGGCAGGATGCTTCTGGGTTTGAAGTCCTTTGAGGATCCTTTTCTTTTTTTAAGTCTAGAATTCTCAAGTGTTTGGACTGTCTCATGCTGTAGGTTCTCAGACTGTTCCAAGAAAATTTAGAACACTTATAGAGCACAGCTTCTTAAAATGTGGATCTCCTAACTGAATTTGAGGGTCATAAAATTATGATTTATTATCAGTAAATATTTGATTTGTATGCCTATTTTATATATCTATATGCCTATAAAAATTTCTCTAGTGAAAAGGGGTCACGAGCACAAAGGAAATCCTGTGCTCTTTTGATTTATAGCAGATAGCTCACTTCTTCCTCTGTGAAGTCTTAACCTCATCTTCAAGAGATATGACTATCTAACTGATTTAAACCTGCCTTCACTGCTAAGGAGAAGCATACCCCCTTCATGTAATCATAGTACTTTACATCGGTGCTGATTAATTTTTAAAGAACACTCATGGATCTCACTCCATATTACAACCTTAGAACCAACCTGTGAAGTAGGCAAGGCAGGTGGTAGTATCTGCATTTGACAGATAAAAGAAACTGAAATTTGATGAGATGGCTTGCTCAAAGTTGCCCAGTTTAAGTATTATAGTATTATAGAACTTAGAGCTGGCAATAACTGGCAAGATCTTTTGAGGTTAGTTTAACTTACTTTTTACAAATGACTATGAGTGAATAGAGTACTGTATCTGAAATTAGGAAGACTTGGTTGTGAATTCTGCTTTAAAGACACACTTAACTATGTGACCCAGACCATGTTTGGTATTTTCTATTTCTTAAAACTTATTCCCAGATCAAGAAATAGAAAAGAGTAGAGGGAAAATCAGTTTTCTCCTACAACAAGTAAGAAAATAGACATGGTAAAAGCCGGTGGTTCTCTGCAGAGCCAGATCTGTACTGATTTTGAGGAACCTGTCAGGTAGTGGGAAAAGTATTAGATTTGTTAAAGGACCTGAATTTTAATCCTGGCTCTGCCACTTGTTTGATTTGGGGCAAGTCATACCTCCCCTAAAAGCCTCAAGATTCCTTCTATTCAAAGTGGGGCTGATGATACATGTGGTCTTAAGAAGAATGGTTATTAATAACCAATGATTTGGGGAGATCCAGAATTCCCTCTTTTTCTAAAGTCCTCATTTCAAAGCTCAGTCTCTGAAGGTTGAACTTCTCTTCAATTTGTTTCTTTTCAGCTGTTTTCTCAATTTTTGTCAGACCTATCCAACCTTACAAGGAATCTAATCTAAGGTGAATTCCTGTCTATTTTGTTACACTCAAGAAAATTTGGGTGGCAGCAAATCTTTTGTCTAGATTGCCCAAGGCTGGGAGTGGTGGTGGTCTGGGTGTAGAGATAATGTCACTCTCTTGGTCCCTCTACCTCTTATTAATTATTAACCAATTAGAATTGATTGCCATCCTGTGGAATATCTATTTTTCCAAGGGCATACAAGTGTGAGCCTTCCACCATGATTATCTTTGGTCCAAGTGAGAGACAACCAATGACTGTTCCTTTTGTTAATAAAATGCTAGCATTCTTAATAAAATAATTACCCAGAAACTATGTTTCTAGAATTTTTTAAGCATCACAGTATCTATTTTAGGTTTTCTGAGAGGATCATGTTAAATAATTCTTACAAAGAACTTTTTATGCATTAAAAGAGCTATAGAATTCAGTTCTCCCTTCTCTTCTCTGGTCCTCAGTTTCTTGATCTATAAAATAGGATGATTTACAAAATCATTTCTATTCCTAAATTCTATGATTAACTTTGAAGATTAGAAGGACCAAGGTCAAATGAGATATTAGGTCTAAATAGAAATATGGTTAAATAGCTATAATATATAATAATAGTTAATAATATATATAAAATATATAATAGTTAAAGTTCAAGAGTGAGCAGAACAGTCTTCAAAGGCAATATTACTCCAAAATATAGCCTAGGTCAAGCCCCATCCAGGCAATATTTTTGTGCATTTATCAAATTAGAAATACTTGAAACTATGCTAAATTCAAACTCACTTTTTTTTCAAATGAAAAACTATCTGGGTGTCCTTGTGTAAAACATTTCAACTTTTGGGACTTTTTTCTCTTCTCAAATTGTGTGTGTGGGAGGGGTTCAATTGTACACTTTTCTAATGTTCTTTCTGGGCTCTAAGAGTCTATTTATAAATACTCCAAATCCAGTCCCTAAGTACCAACCAAATAGTTGAAAAGGCAGGGGTTAATTTTTTTATTTTTAAGGCTATATTTTAATTTAAATCTATAGCAGGACTTGATTAAGAGAAGATGGTACCTCATTTATTGTTGTAAACCATTTATTATTTTAGCTGATCAATTATGTTATTCATTTCTAGATTTCAATGTTATATTATTATGTTATTCTTTTCTAGATTTCAAATTCTCTACTTTGAAAACTGTGAGCATAACAGTGTCCATATTCCCAGTCAGAGAGAATAGTGCCTTTGTTTTAGAGCATATAGGTCACTCCTGAGACACAAGAAGGCCAGGAAATAAAAACCATGTGGCTGTTGGTTTGGATTTTGACAGCTAAAGCTGTCTCGACAAGGAAAAAAGAAAAATCTCCAGCAAAATGTTCTTCATGGGTTACAATGAGAAAAAAATAACCAGTCCCCTACTTCATTTACCACTTGTATCTGTTCTTAGAGACTATTACTAGGCAGGCTACATGAATTGTCTGCCATTTTGAGGGGTTATTTCAAGGTGATAAAAAGGTACCATAATAGAGGTTGGTTTTTTTTTTAAAGCTATAAAACAATACATGCCTCAGACTAAATTATTCCTAGGTATCTTCTGGGAGGAGAGAGGGGAAGAGGAATTATTTGAACTTGATCTTGCATTCACTCACTGCTGGGCTGAGGCAGCCAAGGGATGACAGCTGAAGTTCTACAGACTCTATCTAAAGAAAACACAAGTGTCAGTCATCCTGGAGGAGACTAATTTTGTGCTTTATCCCTCTAAGGAAGAATTTAAAAAGAAAGTTCTGTTTGGTCTCTCATTTTTTCTGTCCTTTCCCAAATTTCTGCCATGTTCAAAACACTCAGGTCATGGGATTAAGAGAGAACATGTTCAGAGGGCCATGCTGGCTGTATGGAGTTGAGTCTGAGAACTCTAATGGATCAACATATATCAGAATGTATAAACAGGGAAAATAGAATAAATGCCTGAAAAATGTGGATAAATATTTGAGTGGATAGATAGCAAATTCTATTTCATCAACAGAATTATCAGGAGTGGGTCTCTGTGAAGGTGAAGAGGAGTGTTGTCTTTTGTCTTTTTCATTTTTAAAATACATTGGATTTTTAAAAAGATCTTATTAAGGCATTAATTTAAGCAAATCAAAAAGTACTGGGGTGGAGGGCAGTGGTATCAAAACTCAGGACTGTTGGCCACATTGCAGCCAAACCAGATTAAAATATATTTGGGAAATATTTAACAAAATAAATGAAAAAATAAGAGAACACAGATAATGTTAATATATGTTTTTTTAAATCACTATGTGGCCTTCAGGTATCTTTATGAATTGTTTAGTGGCTTCTGTTTCTATTTGAGTTTGACATTACTGGTGTTGGAGATTGTGAAGCATTTACTAAGCATCTATAATGTACCAGGTAGAGCAAATATTATCTGGTTTCATCCTCACAACAACCCTGCAAGGTAAATGCTATTATTATCTTCATTTTGCATTTGAAGGAACTGAGGTAGATAGAAGGTAAGTGACTTGCCTAGGATCACACAAGTAGTAACTGTCTAAAGTTGGATTTGAATTCAACGCTTTCTGATTGAACATCTATTGTTCTACCCATTGAACTAGCTAGCTGCCTCAATTTGGAATCAGGAAGACTTTAGTTCTGATCTTTCCTTAGATAGTTATTAGCTCCATGATACTGAACAAGTTACTTAATCTTTCTGTGCCTCAGTTTCCACATCTGTAGGTTGGAATCAAAGGTCTCTAAGATCCCTTCTAGCTCTAAATCTATATTCCTTTGTCTTGGATTTTAAACCTGGTTCTGCCATTTCCAACTTGTGTTCTATTGAGCAAGTAATTTGAGACTTCAATTTCCTTAACTATAAAATCAGAAAGTTGGAATAGAAGGATTTTGCCTTATTTAAATCTATTATCCTGTGATCCTTTCACTTCAAAGAATTCATAGAAGAATAAGGAATTATTGATTTCTTTTGTAATTCAAAGCTCTCTGAAGACTTGGAAATAGATTCTCTAAATAAAATTATAACTTAACAAGGCTTCTTAAGCCTTAATTCTAAATGTGCCAAGGAGATTGAACAAGATGAAATCATTAATACTTAGGGCTATGTGGTTGTTAAGGAAAATAGAACCTACAACAGTGAAAGGAGACTGTCTGGGGTGTTTTTTAGAAATTAATTTTAATGATGACTTCTGTTTTTACATCATAGTCATTTTTGAAAATTCCCCAAACCCCTCTAAATAGAATCCTCCTGAATAACAAAAGACAAAAAAACAAAACACCCAAACCCACAACCTCTCAAAACCAGTTTTTAAAAATCCCTAATACTCTGATCCCAACTGATAATATATACACCATTCTGCTCCTGTATTTTCCCTCTTCTCCAGTGAGAAATTAGGTATGTTTTCTTATCTGTTTTTCTGCAGTGAAGATGACTTTTCCCCCAGAAAGCAGGAACTTACCCCATTCTTTGGCAATTATCAAGTTGGTATTTGGGGCTCAGATTTTGGACATTCATAAAGTTAGGAAAGACCTTAGAAGAGCACCCAATTCAACCCCTTAATTTGACAGAAGGGAAAAATTGAGTCCGGGAAAAAAGAAAATGTTTTTGCTACTTATCACTAGTTAGTGCAAGTACTGGGCTAGCTTAGATTTTCTATGTCTTAGTCCAATGTTCCTTCTCTTATATTACAATTCTGGTGCAGGGAAACAATAGTAATACTGCTTTATGGATAGCTAAAACTGGACTTGTGATTCCATTGATTAAGGTTCCAAAAATGATTCTTTTCACTTTCTCATTTTAAAAAATGAGTTTGAATTTAATATTATTTTATATCAGAATGGCATATAAATTATGTCCACGAAGAAAAAATGAGTAAGAATAAATGGACAATACCATAGATTACATTATGAGGCATATGCCTCAAGGAAATCATTGATAGGAAGAAATACCTCATATATACCAAAGTATTTATAGCTATCCTTTTTTTTTTTTGTAGTACCAAATTACAGGAAGCAAAGTAAATACCCTTCGATTAGGGAAGGGCCAATGAAATTTGAATTTATTTGAAAGCATTTGAATGTCATGAACATTACAGTGCTGTAGGAAATGTCCCATATGCTGTATACAGAGAAGCATGGAAAGATGTGGAAGTTTTTTGGAGGTAGCCTTAGTCTCAGTTGAAATAAATAATTACTCCAAAATCTCAGCCAGCTGGTAAAAATGCAAACATTTATTTCTCCTTCCAAATTAGTCCGGTTAGTTAAGAGACCTATCTCTCTGCTTGAGCTCTTGCAGCTTTGTCCTTGGCTTCTGCCTCTGCTTTCTTCAGCCTCCAGCCAGCACCAAGTTGGAAGATGCAATGGATCTCTCTTGCCTCAAAGATAGGGCTTGTAGGCTTTTCTTCCAGAGTGTTCTGTCTCTGAGCCCTGTCGATGTTCTGGAGAATATTCTCTTGAGTCGCCCACTGGAACTGTATTTATGCTACTTCTCTGAGAGTGGGATTGTGGGATATCTCCCAGCATGCTCTCTGAAATCTCCCAAACGTGTGAACTCCATTGAGTTCTTAGATACTTAGATACTGAGCTCTCTAAAGGTGTGAACACAAGCATTGTTTCCATCAGTTGTACTTAGTACCTAGTTCAAATTCTGGCCCAAAATAACTCTTTCTAAGATTAAATCAACTCCAATGGCTTAACACTTTGTAAAGATTCCAACAGAAAGACTTCAATGAACTGATGCAGTGAAATAATCAGTCAAAGAAATAATCACAAAATGACAAAAATCACTTTAAATGTAAAGAATCTTCTCTCTCTCCTATAATCCATCAACAATGAATGCTACAAAATTTTAGAGAACAAGAATGGTCCCTAAGAAGAGGAGCCACCTCTACTGCACTTTACCTCTTTGCAGAAGTAGGAGGAACATGGATGTAGGACATTGCATGTTTTTAGACTTTTCTCAATGGTTTTGCTGATTTATTTCTCTCTTTTTTCTTAAAAAACAAACAAATTTGTTGAATGAGACTCTGGGAAGAAGATGGGAAATATTGGAAGAAATCTAGGTAATATAAAAACAAAAAAATCAATTATTTTATCAGTAATATTAAAGATCAATGATAATTCTTTTAAAAACAGAATTAGCAAAGAAACTGTCAAGATTTGGAAGACTGCATTGAAAAAGTTATAATGTGTTATGCATTGCAATTAATTTTAATATAAACAGATACTAAGCAAGATTACTTACATAATGATATATAATGCTATTTCTAATAAGAGCAATTAAAAAAAAAGATGCAAAGAGGAAAACAACCAAATGGCCTTTTTACTAATTAAAGTGAGGATGTAATAAGATGGGGGAGGGGTAAGTGGGAAGATAATAACATGAGTCATAAAAGATTGTGAATAAAAAAAAAGGGTGGGGTGGTTGTGAATCAGAATTTGGGATTCTAAATGCTGTATAGATGTCAAAAAAGATCAGTCTTGGGGCAGCTAGGTGGCGCAGTGTCAGCACTAGCCCCGAAATCAGGAAGACCTGAGTTCAAATGTGGTCTGGCCTCAGGCACTTAACATTTCCTCTATGTGTGACTCTGGGCAAGTCACTTAACCCCAATTGCCTCAGAGGAAAAAAAGCAGTCCAAAAGAAAACCAAACAATTTCTCTTCTCTTCTCTTTTTTTCTCTTCTTTCCTTCTTTCTTTCTTTTTTATAGCTTTTTATATACAAAACATATGCATGGGTAGTTTTTCAACACTGACTCTTGCAAAAACTTGTGTTTCAACTTTTCCCCTCCTTCCCACCACTCCCTCCTCTGGATGGCAGATAGTCCCATACATGTTAAATATGTTAAAGACTATATATATATGTATATATACCTATTTATACAGTTATCTTGCTGCACAAAAAAGGTCGGGTTTTGAAAGAAGATTTAAAAAACCTGAGAAGAAAAAAACAAAAATGCAAGCAAATAATGACAGAAAGAGTGGAAATGCTATGTTGTGGTTCACACTCATTTCCCAGTGTTCTTTCTCTAGGTATAGCTGGTTCTGTTCATTATAGATCAATTGGAACTTATTTGGTTCATCTCACTATTAAAGATGGCCATGTCCATCAGAATTGATCATCATATAGTATTGGTCCTGTTCATTTCACTCAGCATCAGTTCGTGTAAGTCTCTCCAGGCCTTTCTGAAATCATCCCGCTGGTCATTTTTTACAGAACAATAATATTCCATAACATTCATATACCACAATTTACCCAACCATTCTCCAACTGATGGGCATCCATTCTATTTCCAGTTTCTAGCCACTACAAACAGGGCTGCCACAAACATTCGTGCACATACAGGTCCCTTTTCCTTCTTTAAGATCTCTTGGGGATATAAGCCCAGTAGTAACACTGCTGGATCAAAGGGTATGCACAGTTTGATAAATTTTGGAGCATAATTCCAAATTGCTCTCCAGAATGGCTGGATGTATTCACAGCTCCACCAACAATGTATCAGTGTCCCAGTTTTCCCGCATCTCCTCCAACAATCATCATTATTTTTTCCTGTCATCTTAGCCAATCTGTCAGGTGTGTAGTGGTATCTCAGAGTTGTCTTAATTTGCATTTCTCTGATCAGCAATGATTAAACCAAACAATCTCTAATAAAGCCCCGAGCTTTTTTTCTTTTAGAGTCCGGACCTAAGAGTCAAGAGATGGCTCTGGTATTTACTAAACATGTGACTCTGGACAAATTCACTTTACTTGTCTGAACCTCAATTTCTCCATCTATAAAATCATCAACATAATAATGGCCTCAGGAGCTAATCTGGCAGAGTGGGAAGAGCACTGGCTATAACCTTAGAGGGCCTGGATTCAAATACCACTCCTGTTAGTGTGACTTAGACAAGTTGTTTCATATTTCTAAACCTCAGTTTCCTCATCTGTAAAAGGGGAGGGGACTAAATAACTTCTTGTGACCCCTTCCAACCCTGAAAACTATGATCTTTTGAATAATAGGGCCATATCCCATGGGGATTATGCCCTCCAGTGTTGTTATTGGAAAAGTAATTTGGGTAATGCAGAGTAAGCCATCATCTGTGTGCCTCTGGGCAAATCATATAACTTTTCTGATCTCATCTGTAAAATGGTAAAAATGACTGGGTTGTCATGAGATTCAAATGAGAAAAAATACACAATAGTACTCCCATATACATATAGACATAAGTGTATCTGCAATACATGTGAATATGCACATGTATACAGATATGCACATATATGCATTATACACATGCATGCACACAAATACAGGGACACAAGTGTATAAAAATATCATACACTTGTATATATATATATATATATATATATATATATATATACGAGTGTATATATATACATACACTGTAGATTCCACACCACATATAAACTATATATACATGCATTTGTGCACAGTGTATGTATAGTCATTCATAGAGTACTAATACATGTACATTTGTGTCCACATGCATATACATGAATGCAAATAAACACAAATGTATGTACATATATTCATATTGTCATTGACAGCTCATGTTTCTTTTGAGATACTACAGTTGTGCAGTATTGCTCAAAGAACACAGCTTGAGTGCTGAATGGTCCTTTGCCAAGGTCTCCCTTGAATACCAAAGTTCTCAAAGAGACACTGAGAGTGTTCTGGTAGGTTTTGCAAGGGTGAATGTTGAAAACTATTTTTGCATATATTTTGAAAATAAAAAGCTATTAATTTTTTTAAAAAAAGTGTCCTTGTATAGTTTCTTCTGACCTTTGTGTGAGTGCCTCCCTAAAAGTGAGTTTTCCCTAAAATAGGCTTTCAGGCAAAGGCATGCTTGGCATTTGAACAACATGACTAGCCCATTGGAGTTGTACTTTCTGCAGTAGAGTTGGAGTTCTTGGTAGTTCAACTCCAGAAAGGACTTCAGGGTCCAGAACTTGCCAGGTGATCTTCAGAATCTTCCTAAGACCATTACAATGGAAGTGGTTCAGTTTTCTGGCATGCTTCACTTCACTGGTGACTAGGAAACCACAAGAACAGCTTCTATTATCCAGAACTAAGCATGCAATCATGGAACTGGTCTATGATACTGATGAACACCTCTGGGCAACCAAATTTTGCCACAATATTCCACAAGCCTTCATGATCAACAGTGCCAAAAGTCTTGGTTAGAACCAACATTGTGCACAGAACTCTTTTCTGCTTTTGGTATTTCTCCTGGAGTTGTTGGGCAGCAAACATCATATCAATCATTCTTTGACCCTTTCTGAAGCCACACTGAGTCTTGGGTAGATCATCTTCCAAATGAATAATCAGCCTATTAAGGAGGACTTTGGCAAAAAGCTTGCAGTAATTATTAAAAGAGAGAGAGACAGAGAAACAGAGAGAGAGAGAGAGAGAGAGAGAGAGAGAGAGAGAGAGAGAGAGAGCCTCCTACCTCTGTGTTTGTCACAGGAAAACTTATTTTCTTTTTATTTATAGAAATTCATTTCTATAATATAGATATATTGATATATAGATAGGTAGGTAGGTAAATAGATAGATAGATAGATATAAACAGATAGTTGGTAGATAGATAGATATATACATATAGATAGATAAATAGATAGGTAGATACATGATGGAAGCATTCTTGAATTCCTGGGGGATAACTTCCTCTTGCTATATAATCTAAAAGATTTCTGCCAGCTTTTCTATGAGCAGTGCACCCCTTGTAGATCCATACTGGAATCAAATCAGCACCAGATACTTTATCTCATAAGAGAAGCCTAATAGTCAAAACCTCTTTTCAGTTGCAAATTTGGCTAGAGAGGGATGAATAACTTCAACATTGATTGATAATGCTCTATTGAGAATACTATGGGAGGGGCTGCTAGATGGCTCAATGGATAGAACAAAAAAAATATTATGAAAGTGTTCAGCCCCTGTCTCCAGGATTATGTCCTCATCACACATTAGTATGGCTCTAACAGCACTAGTAGTTGTGATGCATTGTGTAACATACGTGCATGTATTTTGTTCAAGAGATTTCTGAACTTTATTATTCTTTACCTATGACTTGTGTGACCTTTGGCAAGTCAGTAAGATCTCAGTGTCTCAGGAATCTCACCTGTGAAAAGAGAGGATTATATTAGATAGTATCTAATGATGCTTTTACGAGGGTGTATTTATATATGTACGAATGTATGTGTACATTTGTGTATATGTATGACAGCAGCTAAATGGCACAGTGAATGGAGGGCCCAAGCCTGGAGTCAGGAGGATCTGAATTCAAATATGACCTATGGCACTTATTAGCTGTGTGACACTGGGAAAGTCATTTAATCTGTATTTGCCACAGTGTCCGTTTATAAAATGAGAGGGTTGAACTAGATGGCATCCAAAGTCCTATCCAATCCTAAATCTGTGATCCTATAAGATGTATTTCTTTGTGGAAGTCAGTAAGCACAAAAGAAATACTAATCATAATAGTAATAATAGCTAACATTTAATAGTAGAAGAAATAAATAATAATAGCTAATGTTTAATAGTATCATAAGGTTCACAAGGCACTTTAGAAAAGAGGGATATCAATGAAGGCCAGAGTGATCAGACAAGATTTGAGCTCAATCTTGCATCAAATAATGCTGGAAAAATGTTGACTATGAAAAAAAGACGTGACAGATGAGGCAATAGCAAAAGCAAATATAAATTCCAAAGAAATCATAGAAAGAGGAAAAGACTCATGTGCAAAAATATATAGAGAAACAATTTTTGTTATAGTAAAGATCTGGAAAGTAAAAAGGCTACCCATCAATTGGAGAAGCTGAACAAGTTAGCATATATCATCTATGAACACAGGTAAAATGCTTTGTAAACCTTAAAGTATGATAAAATGCTAGTGATGATGATGATTATGAATGAAATACAACATTATTGTGGAGTAAGAAATGACAAAAAGGAACAGTTTCTAAAACATTTGAGAAGACTAGTATCACATAGTAAAATGAGAAGAACTCAAAATGTATCCCAAACCAAAAATATCACAAAGCAAAAATAACTTCGAAAGACTTAGGAAGCCTAATCAATGTAAAAAACAATTATAATTGCAGAGGACCAAGAATGATATATGATATATATCTCTTTTCAGAAAAGTGATGAATTCAGGGTGCAGAGAGGAAGACAGACTCACAGACACACAGACAGATAGAGGGAGAGAGCGATCATTTTGTCAAATCTTTTATATACTTTCTTACTTTTCCTTTTCTGAGTCATTGGTCTAATTGATTTCTAAGTCATTTAGAAAGTTTTCATCATTCCACTATATGGACCTCTGAGTTACTTATGGCCCAAAATAGTATCTTCAAAACCTCACTAATTGGAAACAGTCATGAATATACTCTGTATAATCCACCAAGAAGGTCAAATCTAAGCACACTCTAAGGACTGGACCTTCCTGTTTTAATTCAATAACCCTCTTTTTTCATGTTTCCTTTTTTGTTTTACAATCTTAACACAGGCTTCTCTCTTTCCAACTTCCCTTTTCCAAGTTGAGAAAGAAAAAGAAAATTCTTACAACAAATATACATAGTAAAGCAAAATAGATTCCTACAGTGACTATTGTGTGTATACAAATGTATGTGTGTATATATATATATATATATATATATATATATATATATACAAATTCTGCACCCTGAATTCATCACTTTTCTGAAAATTTAGCCCCACAAATTCTCTTAATGATTACCTGACTACTGTTGTGCTTTAAACTTGAGTTTACTCTCCCCAAAGACATGGTCACAAAGGCCCAATGTGCCTTTTAGTTTAGTGTTTTTGTCTCTTCTATCATTGTTATGCTTTAATCAGTAAATATCCCTTTATAATATCTAAATTATGTTATCGGAATGATCATTATTGGGGAGCATATTAGATGGAGGGTTCATAAGGAATCATATTAAAAGCTCCAGTTGTTTCAGATTACCTGATGATAAAAGCTTGAGAGGAATAGCCAGTTTGTGGGGACATTTCCTGCCAGTGCACAAAGGAATTGTGGAAACAACCTAGAGGGAAAGTATTACAAATGCATTTTTTTAAGAGTTGAAGTTTTGTGTGTTTGTTTGTTTGTTTTAATAATTATAACTTTTTATTGACAGAATCCATGCCTGGGTAATTTTTTTACAACATTATCCCTTACACTCTCTTCTGTTCCGACTTTTCCCCTCCCTCTCTCCACCCCCTCTCCCAGATGGCAAGCAGTCCTATACATGTTAAATATGCCACAATATATCCTAGATACAATATATGTGTGCAGAACTGGACAGTTCTCTTGTTGCACAGGGAGAATTGGATTCAGAAGGTAAAAATAACCTGGGAAGAAAAACAAAAATGCAAACAGTTTACATTCATTTCCCATTTGATGCATTATTTTTTAAACGTACTGATGAAAGCAGAGGGATGGCAGATAAGCAGGACTGCTTTTAGATTTTGAATTTATTATATAATTAAAATAAAAACCCAGACATATGTAATAAAGATTCACTGTTACATATAAAATCCTTTTTTTCTGTTCAGTTTTACATAAGGAAATATTGATATTTGAGTTCAGAATAAAAATAAACAATTATTTTGAAGGTACAGAGATAAAGTATGAATGAATATGGATTGTGATAGGGAATGAGAATAGTTTCCATCTGATTGTGTTAGAGGGTGTAGAGAAGACTAGTATCAACTAGTAAAATGAGAAGAACTCAAAATTTATCCAAAAATAAAAATATTGCAAAGCAAAAATAACTTTGAAAGACTTAGGAAGCCTAACCAATGTAAAAATAAGGTTGGCTAGATAAGATTGAGTGGGATTGTGGGAGGCCTTTAAAACCAGGCAAAGAAATTATAAATTCCTTGAAACAGGGAAACACAATGATAAAAATAGAGATACAAGTTTTGTATCATGAAATTGGGTTCTACCAAAAGAGAACTTTATCTGAAAAAAAATTATGAGTACAATTATTTCTAAAAGAAATGTTCTAAAAGAGATATTATTAGATTCAAGCTATATGGTGTCCATCAGGATCAGAGACAAGTGAAGCCTGAGCTGACCTGGTCTGACTGGCTGAATTGGGGTGATGAGAAGAGGCAGGAAAGGGAAGGAGAAGATGGGGGTTGCTTAGTTACTCACACCTTTGATAAGAAGTGGAAGGATAGGAAAAACCACTAAAATGAAAATTTGCTGAGATAGCAGGGATGAAGGTAATGGGAAACCAGAACTAAGATAGGTACCTGACTGAGCAAACCTAAATCATTGTAGCAAGGCTTTTGACTTTCCTTTGGCGTTCACTTAGAACTAAGCCTGAAGGCTGCATGTGGACTATGACTTTCCTGAGTTAAAAGATAATTAGAAAATATTTAATAAATAAAATGGATGACATTGCATTTCTTAATAGTATTTTACTTTTCCAAATACATGCAAGGGTAGTTTTCAACATTCACTTTTGCAAAACCTTTTATTTCAAATTTTTCTCCCTTTCCTTCCCTTTCCTCCCCCTCCCCCCAATACAGCAAGGAATCTGATAAAGAAATAAGTTTAGAAGAATCCCACATGTTTAACCTATATCAGATATTATGCTTTGATCCACACTCTGTCTGGATGCGAATGACATTTTCCATCCCAAGACTTGGAACTGTCTTGGATCACCTCATTCTTGAAAAGAGTCAAGTCCATCACAGATGATTGTCATACAATCTTCTTGTGCACAATGTTCTCTTGGTTCTGTTCACTTCACTTAGCATCAAGTCCTGTAAGTCTTAAAAACTGTCTTTTAATGCAAGGTCTTTTGATTTTTTGGGTAGACTCCCTTGGTGATATAGTGAAGCTTATTTTTAGAATAATATTTTTAAATGCACAAAATAAAATAGATAGAATTACAAAAGAAAACAAAGATTAATGAAAATAAAGATTTTTTTTTCCTCATCCAAATTGATTAATTGCCTGAAATCCTAACTCCAGTTTAAGAACCCCTGATATAATAGATGATTATTAGATCATAAACTCCTAGGATTTAAAGCTAAAATTAAATTTGATTAAAAAATTAAAGCAAAATGACTTTCTATTCCTCTCCCTCAAGTAACTCTATTAAGCAAAATTACATTAACCTAATATCACTTTACATATTTTAAAGCAAGGATTCCCAACTACTCTTGGTCCTTATAGTCTTGGTTTCTTCACATTTCATATTTAACATGAAATGTAATAAATTCTAGAATTTGTCATGAATATTTGCATAGCAATTATACAAAAAGATCACTTTCATAAAGGAAATGTTCTTATTTACATAATAATTAGGTATCATAGTTGTTAGGTGTTAATTTGAATACAGGCAAATAAATTAGTTAGACTCTTGATTCTGTTTCTTGTCAACACAGTTTATTTTTTTAATAATAGCTTTTATTTTCAAAATACATACAAAGATACTTTTCAATATTCAGCTTTGCAAAATTTTATGTTCCAAATTTTTCTCCTTTCCTCCCTCCCTCCCCTAGAAGTGAATAATCCAATATATGTTAAACATGTGCAATTCTTCTATACATATTTCCACATTTATCATGCTGCACGAGAAACATCAGATCAAAAAGGGAAAAAAAATGAAAAAGAAAAAATGGCAAGCAAACACAAAAAAGGTGAAAATACTATGTTGTGATCCACATTCAGTCCCTACAGCCCTCTCTCTGGGTGCAGATGGCTCTCTCCATCACAAATCCATTGGAACTGGCCTGCATCGCCTCACTGTTGAAAAGAGCCATGTCCATCGTAATTGAGCATTGTATAATCTTGTGGCCCGTGTACAATGTTCTCCTGGTACTGTTCATTTCACTCAGCATCAGTTCACTTAGATCTCTCCTGGTGTCTCTGAAATCATCCTGCTCAACGTTTCTTTTTGAACAATAATACTCCATCACATTCATATACCATAATTTATTCAGTTGGGAATCCACTCAGTTTCCATTTTCTTGCCACTACAAAAAGGACTGCCATAAATATTTTTGCACATGTTGGCCATTTTCCCTCCTTTAAGATCTCTTTAGGATACAAACCCAGTAGAAACACTGCTGGATCAAAGGGTATGCACAGGTTTTAGCCCTTTGGGCTAAAATTCCTCCAAATTGCTCTATAGAATGGATGATCAGTTAACACAACACATAGTTTATAATTTTTTTTTTAAAAGAGATCAGGTTGATTTTCCAGTTTGTTTTTTGCTTTTGATTTGAAAACAAAACAGAGAATCATGATTGACAGATACATTTTTATAAATAGAATTAAACCATTTCAAGAATGTTTAGTATGAATAAGACATGTTTCTCAAAAGGCATGTTCCAGAGTTTGTTACTTTATAGAGCAGAAATCAATTTGGAGTTTCTGGACAATGTGGAGATCATCTTGTTTGTCTTTCTATTTGGGGTTGCTGCCGGTTATTTTTCTAGCTCAATATGAAAATGTTTGTATGTCCAGAAGTTATTCATTTAGATTTGTTCAATAGAAATTATTCCTTCAATGACTGCTTTCAAATTTTCCAGGTTGTAACATTAATCTTCCTTATTCTCTATCCCACTCTGCTCTACTTCCTTTCTATTCTCTTCAATGTCTATTTCCCCTCTTTTGCCCTCCCACTATTACTTTTAGAATATTTAAATGGAATAATATTGTTTGTTGTTCAGTCATTTTCAGTCATGTACAACTCTTTGTGACTCTTTTTGGAGTTTTCTTGGCAAAGATATTGAAGTGGTCTTCCATTTTCTTCTTCAATTCATTTTACAGTTGTGGAAATTAAGGCAGGTTAATTGACTTGCCCAGGGTCACACAGCTAGTAAGTGTTGGTCACCAGATTTAAACTCAAGAAGAATCTTCCTGACTCCAGGCCCAATACTTTATCCACTGTGCCATTGGTTGCCAAGGGGACTAACATAATTGTTTACCAAATAAACTTTTTATGTCCTGTGGAGTTATAAGCTTCAGCTTGAGAATCTTTGTTTTTTAAATTTATTTTTATTTTTTAATAATACTTTTTTTCAAATTACATGTAAAAACATTTTTTCACTATTTTTAAAAATTTTGAGTTCCAAATTCTCTGTCTCACTCCTTTCCCTCCCCCTCATTGAAAAGGCAAGCTATTTGATATGGATTATACATGTGCAATCATGCAGAACATATCTCCATATTAGTCGTGTTATGAAAGAAAGCACAAATAAAAAAATCTCAAGAAAAATCAAGTTTAAAAAGAAGTATATTTTGATCTTCATTCAAACTCCACAAGTTTTCCCCCTTCTTATGGAGGGGGATAGCATTTTTCATCATGAATCCTTTGGAATTGTCTTATATCATTGTATTGCTGAGAATAGCTAAGTCTTTTATTGTTGATCATCACACAATCTTGCTGTTACTATGAATAATGTTCTCCTGGTTTTGGACACTTTACTTTGCATCAGTTCATGTAAGTCTTTCCATGTTTTCTGAAACAATTGTGCTCTTCATATCTTACAGCACAATAATATTCCATCCTAATCATATATCATAACTTGTTTAGCTATTCCCAATTTATGGACATTCCCTCCATTTCCAATTATTTTGTCACCACAAAAAGAGCTGCTATAAATGTTTTTATACATATAGTTTTTTTTCCATTAAAAAAAAAACTCTTGGAGAAACAGTAATGTTTTGCTTGGTCAAAGAGTAGGCAGAGGTTTTTATTACTGTTGTCTTTCTTTTTTTAGAAAAATATTTTCCAAACATATGCAAAGATAGTTTTCAAAACTCACCTCCACAAAACCTTGTGTTCCAAACTATTCTCCCTCCCTCACTCCTCCTTCCTCCCTAAGATAACAGGCAATCCCCAGTATAGGTCAAACATGTGCAACTCTTCTAAATGTATTTCCATATTTGTCATGCTTCACAAGAAAAATTTGATCAAAAGGGAAAACAAATATGAGAAATAAAAAAAAATCAATCAAACGCACAAGAACAACAACAAAAGAGGTGAAAATACCATGTTTTGATCCATATCCAGTCTCCATAATCCTCTCTATGGATGCGGATGGCTTTTTCCATCTATTTAGGATCTATTCTGTCTATTTAGGAATTGTCTTGGTTAACCTCATTGTTGAAAAGAGCCAAATTCCTTACAGTTCATCATCATATAATCATCTTGTTACTATGTACAATGTTCTCTTGGTTCTGCTTATTTCATTTAGCATTAGTTCATGTTCACTTAGCATTAGGCATTTCTGAAATCATCTTGCTGGTCATTTCTTACAGAACAATGATATTCCATAACATTCATATACTATAACTTTTTCAGCCATTCCCTAATGGATGGATATCCACTCAGTTTCCAGTTTCTTGCCACTACAAAGAGGGCTGCCACAAACATTTTCCCTCCTTTAAGATCTCTTTGGGATACAGGACCAGTAGGGACATTGCTGGGTAAAGCATATCTACAGCTTTATAGCCCTTTGGGCATAATTCCAGATTGTTCTTCAGAATGGTTGGATCATTTCACAACTCCACCAATAATGCATTAGTGTCCCTGTTTTCCCACATCCTTTCCAACATTCATCATTATCTTTTCCTGTCATCTTATAGGCAGAGGTTCATAGCATAATTCCCAATTGTTCTCCAGAATGGTTGGATCAGAAGAGAGTTCCAGGAGCAGAGCCAAGATGGCAGAGTGAAGGCAGAAAGTTGCTCAAACTCTCCCAGTATTCCTTGAAAACCACATGGAACCAACTTCTGACCAGAGTCTGATGAATGAAACAATTCTCCACCTCAAAATAGATTGGAAGGACTTCAATCCTTCCAGGAGCAGAGTTCAACCATAAAAGGCACAAAAGAAGAAATAAAAAAAGAGAAGGGAAGAAAATGAGCAAGAAACAGAAAGAACCTTAACCATAGAAAACTACTATGTAGATAGGGAAGACCAACTGAGATAAGAATAAAATTCCCACAGGAGAAATCTCAGAGTAATAGGAATTGGTCTGAAGCCCAAAGAGGCTTCTTGGCGTATAAAAGATTTTAAAAGGGAAACAAGAGAGGTAGAAGAAAAAATGAGGTATATAACTCAAACAAAAGGTATATAAAAGAGAGTTAACAGTTAGAAATAGGAGGGAAAAAATTGACCAAAGAAACAATTCCTTTAAAAATACAACTGCCAAATGCAAAAAAAAAAAATCCACTGAAGAAATGAATTCTTTAAAAAACACAACAGGTCAAATGCCAAAAAAAAAAAAAAAAAAAAAAAAATCCACTAAAGAAAACAACACCTTGAAAAGTATAATTAATCAAATGGAAAAAAGAGACAAGAGCTAACTGAAAAAAAATCACACATTAAAAACTAGAGCAAGGAAAATGGAAGCTAATGACTATGAAACATCAATGAAAAAGAATAAAAAATAGAAAAAAATGTGAAACTCCTCATTGGAAAAATAGCTGACCTGGAAAATAGATTGAGGAGAGAGAATTTTAAAATTATTAATCTACCTGAAGGCCATGAATAATTAAAAAAAAGGAATCTGGATAGCATTCTTCAAGATATTATCAAGGAAAACTGCCCTGATATGCTAAAACCAGAAGGGGAAATAGTTATTGAAAGTAAGCCATTGATCACCTTTGGAAAAAGATCCTGCAAGGAAAATCCCAAGGAATATTGTTGCAAAACTCTGGAACTATAATCTTTTTTTTTTTATTAAAGGTTTTTATTTTTTAAAACATATGCATACATAATTCTGCAACATTAGCCCTTGCAAAGCCCTGTATTCCAGTCCCCGCCCACCCCTGCAATCTCCCACTCTCTACCTTAGATGGCAAGTAGTCCAATATATGTTAAACATGGTAGAAATATATGTTAAATCCAATATATGCATACATATTTATACAATTATCTTGCTGTACATTGGTAAAGTGAACAGATCAACTATTCTCTCTTTTCAACTTGTCCCTCCTTAGTAGTGTTTTGTTTCTTATTCACCCTGTCCTCTTCCTGCATTCCCTTCTATCATTCCTCCCTTCTCTTACCCTTTTCTCTTAGTGTTTCTGCCCTCCCTTCTATCCAGCCCCATCATTTTCTTTTTTTCTTTTTCCACCTTTATAGAGTTTGACAAATTTCTATACCTGAGTGATTGTTATTCCCGTTTTGAGCCAAAACTGATGAAATCAAGCTTCAGACAATGCTCATATCCTTTCCTTCTTTCCCTTGATTATAATAGTTCATTTGTATCTCTTCATATGATATAATTTGCATTTTTTCATATGACTATACAATTATCCCTTCCACATCATGGAGGGGAGGGGAGGTGCTTTTCCCTCCACCCCCACTTCCTCACTACCACAATCTGGAAAATTCATGTAAAGTTTTTTTGACCTTCTCTTCATACCAGAGAAGATGTTTGAATTATTATGGTTTTAAAAGATGAAACATGTTGATATTATACAATATTATACACATATTTTATGAACTTATGATTTATAAACCTTTCTGTGTATCTACTGGCCTTTTTATGTTGTCTGTAGCTTCCACAAAACTCCCCCCAACATCCTCAGTTTTAATTTAGGTGCCATGTACCATTGAGAAAAGAGTATATTCCTTTCTATTTCCATCCACAATTTTTCTATCCATATAACTTTTCTAAAATTCTATTTGTGTCTTTAACTTCTTTCAAATGCTTGTTTTAAAGAAGTAAAATTACATTTTATTTTGAGAGCCAAGTGAGGTAGTGCATGACTATAATCCTGTCTCTTGAAGGAGACTGAGGCTGGTGGATTGTTTAAGTTCAAGAGTTCTACGAGGGGCTATAGCCAATTAAGTGTTCAGATTAAGATTGGCACCAATGTGGTAAATCCCTGGAAAAGGGAGGCCACCAGGCTGCCCAAGGAGGGAAGAATTGGCCCAGGTCAGAAATGAAACAATTCAAAGTTTCCATGTTGATCAGTGCTAGGATAGAGCCTATGAATGGATGCTTTATTTCTAGCACAAAATAGATAATTCAGATTTTTCACTAATTCAGGTGGCTTCTCACAATCATTCTGAATTAGTGAAGTCTTAATGCAATCTAGAAATGTTTCTTTACATAACAGAGAAGCATATAGCTTTCTCTGTTCTATATTTTCTCATATGTGAATAAAGCTGGATAAAGGGTAGACTAAAGACATTCTTTACTTACAGTTACTGCCCAAATATTGTGTGTTGTACTGTCAGGTACAAAACTCCACTAATAGGTGTAACAAATATTAATAATATTTACCTGTGTTATCGGCATAAGCCTGTCAGAAATAGTTTTGATTAATTTATTATTATTTTAATACAAACATTTTTTCTAGCTTAGAAAGGGACGTAAGCAAATTGGCAGAGTCTTCTCACATCTTCAGACAATTCTGCAAACGAGTAATTTTTGAAGTAACATTTGTAGGAATATTGGACAATATTTCACTATATCATACAACATAGACATGCATTTCAAGGTAAAGTGTCTTTTTTGTTTCATCAGTCCAGAACAATAATAATTTAATCTTAGAATACAATTTTCTTGAAACCACTTAATTCACTTATAACCATTTTCTTCAAGGACTTTTCCTGTATTCACCCCCACTTCCACTCCCTTAATCCCCACTCTCCAGTTGGGGAAATTCTCAAAGTTCACCTGATTTCTTCTCTTATGTAGATCAATTAAGAACTTCTTACCCTTGTTCTTGTCCAGTTACTGCCCTAATTAATCTGAGGGAGGAGTTTTTCTGGACCCATAAGAAGAGAGTTGAGTAGGACTTTGTTTCAGAGATCATTATAGAAAGACTAATAAGAGTTTCTCTTTCTTTGTCCAACAACTTTAGGCTATGAGACTTTCTAAGAGCTTTCTTAATATTTCTGGAAGGGGAAACAGAAGAGTGCTTTATCTGCTTCCATATGGAGAAACACTGAAGAAACTACAGAGAAACCAGAGTAATTTCTGTATCAGATGGGAGTTAATAAGCAACACAACAATTTCCAAATCTAAGGATATAATGACCCAGAGATGACTGAAATAAACATGAATTAAAGAGAAGGATCACTTAATAAAAAAGAACAGCCTCAGAGACGTATGTAAACAGAAGTGTATCAGTAGGTCCTAGAAACAGTTGTGGAGATAGATACTCAAGAAGTCTGGAGAAAGTCCAATGGAATGAGGGGGTAGAAGGCTCTCTCACCTGATAGCAAGACACTTCCAAAGACACTGTGGCCTCTGACCAGTTCATTCATTCTATTTTTCCTTTTAACTCTTGGTGGTCAATATTGAAGGCAATGTTAGTGTGATAAAAACCCCATCATGAAAGCTTAAAAAAGTGCCCGTGAGGAATGTCAACTAACTCTCTGATCATATTGCCTTGTAATGGACCATATTTATTAGCCAAGAATTCAAATTTTTTAAATGGCCACTTTCTCCTCTCTGCTTTAGGCCCTTCCAAATGAGGAGAGTATGCTTTGAGAAATGACAAATTTCATTCCGTCTCTCAGCTGCTGCTGGAGTTTCAGGGTGGGGGTAGGAAGCAGGGTGCAGACCAGAAAACAAACAAAATAATCCTGAATTGGTTCAAAGACTCTAGGAACTAGACTTTCAACAAAAACCAGATGCTCTCTTTGTACTCTTCCTTTAAATTGCTATCGGCTGCTAGTCTCCTGAAACCATCTCTTCAAAGGAAGCCTGTCACAGTGCTATTCCTTGGCTAATGACTGGGGCACATGCACAAGTGGAAGTGTTTCTTCTGCCAATAGAAGAAATGAAAGGTCAGCATGGATCTGGTGAAAAAAGTTCATGTTCCTTTCCTTTATACTTGTGAGATGAAAAGAGGTATAGTAAGAAACTCCAGTCAGTCAATGTTTTCTCACCATCTATGATTGGTGGTCTTGAGTTAATTCTTCATTGCTACTGGCAAAAAATAATTGTTAATTGAAGGTCACACCCATGAAACCCAATTGCTTCGCACAACCTCTCTATCCAAGTATACACTCTAGTTCTCCCAAAGCTAGGCTATTACTTCTACCCTTTTGGATTCTAAAGCACCCTGAAGTGTTTATATAGTGCCTTTTCTCTCCTGACATAGGCTTGAGCCCCCATTTGTTGTGTTCTTCCTACTATTAGGTGTCAGTGAGTAATATCCCAGTTTTCTTGACTACTTTGCATCAATTTGCTGTGAATTTAACTTTGAGATATTTACTTGGAGATATACAAGTATTTACCTTCAACACAATAGACACTTCCATCCTACATCATCACAACTTTCCTAGAAGCAGGCTCTATAACTTCTCCATATGAGAAGACATGTTAGGTACTTTGTGCATCTGACTGTCTTATATCACTTGGCACAGGTATCACACATACTCATGTAGAATTATATATGGGTTAGCTAAATTTATTGACACATCTTGAGGGTGACACGCTAGCTGGGATGGGAGCAAGTTTTGGACAGTTGGTTTTGGAACCAACCATCAACTGCCCTTAAATATCTTGCCCAATCTCCAAGAAAAATAGGAGAATGATATCTATCCATCTCAAATATTGGTAATCTAAGGGTTCAGAACAACAGCCACTTTCCTGATTACCTTTAAGGGTATGTGGAGCCATAACTTACACTCGATCTCTTAGCCCTTCTCCATCAAAAGTGGACTGAAAGTTCCCACCAAGCGGTTACTGATTGCCAGGGTCATACATACCAGTCTTCCCTGGATAGACATGGAGATGAGACTGATGTTAAAATGCCAAATAGTCTTTCTTTATTGGTAATCTCAGCAGGGGTTAGCAGGAAGCAAGAGCAAGTGTATGCATGTCTCTGCATTTCTCTTTCTGATTCTCTCTGCATTCTTCTTTTTGCCTATGGCAAAGGTGGTCATTTATATTTATTTTCCTCTGGGATTACCCTGTGCCTAGCCCACTCAGCACTGTGTAGGTGGATCTGCAAAAGGAAGACACTTGGAGTTAGTGCTGCATCCTAAGAAAAAATCTATCAAGAGGACACACCCCTCACCATCTTAAGGAAACACCTGTAAAACACAACCTCCTGCTTCAGAGGCCAAGCCCCCTTCTACCTCCTAGGTCTACTCTCAACCTGACATGGCATACATGGCAATTCTCAAAAGAAAAGTCTCTAACAAAGAAATACAGAAAAGACCATTGTAGATTGAAAGTATTATTTAAGCAAAACAGAAAGCAGAAGTGGGAGAATTTCTACAGATTAGGATATCAAGAGTAAAAGAGCTTTTCATCTGGGCTCATGATAAGATCTCAGCTCAACCAAGGAAGAAGGAAGTGATCTCACTCAAGAAGTCTCTGGTTGTTGTCCTTGGTTCTCAAAGAGGACCAAAATACATCACTTAGGTTAGAGTGAAGTTATAGTGTGTCCTACTGTGGTTAATTAAACCAATGCAAACTTGGACATAAATAATTCCTATGAACATTTGGGGTGAATTCTCTAACTTCGTGCATCTGATGCTTATTCTGAGCTAATTCAATTCTGCTCTGCTCATAGAGCATAGCACCTTCTCTGATGAGAGCATGCCATGCTGGGTGGTCCTGTGCCAGTGTCTCCCATGTCATACAATCAATTCTAAAGTTCTTAAGAGAGACCTTGAGAGTGTCCTTGCATTGCTTTTTCTTGAATCCTTGTCCTGTATGAGTTCTCCATAAAATAATTTTTTGGCAAGCATACATTTGGCCTTCGAACAATGTGCCAGCCCAACAGAGTTGTGCTTTTTTCAGTTAAGTTGAAGTGCTTGACATATTACTTTGAATTAGAATCTTTCTAAGACAATTTGAAGGGAAGCCAGTTTCCTGGCATGATGCTAGTACTATACAGGTTTCACAGACACATAACAATGAGATCAGCACAATGGCTTTGTAGACCTTCAATCTAATAATCAGTTTAATGCCTCTCTTCTCCCACACTTTCTTTCAGAGCCTCCTAAACACTAAACTCATTAATTTATGGCAATGTCAATCTCATTATCAATTGTATACTGGAATGTATATTACCAAGGTAGGGAAACTTATCCATAACATTTAAAACTTCACATTTCCTAAATCCGGTGGTTTCACATCTGGATGGCATGCTGCTGGCTGATGGAGGACTTGTGTTTTCTTGGTGTTAATTGTTAGGTCAAAATTAGCACAAGCAGCAGAGAATTGATCCATACTTTGATGCATCTGAGCTTCAGAGGCTGCATTGAGTGCACAATCATCTGCAAACAAAAAATCACATAGTGTTGAGAATTTCATAGACATCCAGGGATATAATGGGATTGGCTTCCCATACTTTGTCATTCCAAAGTCAATTACCTTCCTGGAATTTCTTTCTCTATGTCTCTTCTGAAGGATGGATGGAACAAACTCAAATAAGTTGGTACCCACTTCTAATAGATAAGTAGCTCCTTTTCCAATATTCTCTCCACCAATTAGAAGTCATGTGTAGGTAACACAAAGTACGGGGCAGTCTCTCTCCTACTCCAACTTAATGGTAACTAGGTTCCCATGATTTATACACTAAATCAAATTTTCTAGACAGGTTTGACATTAATCAAGGTGGGTAGCTATCTGAAGTACATATACAAGGAGACACAGAAAAATGCATTTTAATATTTTTTATAGATGTTTATTTTAATGCCATAAAGTTCTATTCTTTGTGTTGCAAAAACCTTGATTTTGTGATGGTTCAAAATGTGGAGAGTGACATACAATACAATTTGCCCTATGATCATGAAAGGTTTGCTTTGACTCTGTTTTCAGATGTTATCAATTATCACTTTCTTCTTTTTCAATAAACCTTCCTGATTCTTGGGGTTACAGAGTTTCTCACTAGTCTATCCTACTTCAACACTTAAATTTAGTCCCTTTTTTGGTATCTGAGGAATTAAAGATTTTTGTTTGTTTGTTTACTTTTCTTTTAAGAACAAGAACATTTGCCTTAAAATAGCAAGCCTTGTGATATCAAGGGAATGCAGCAGCAGCAGCATTCCCAACACCCACAGTCCAAACAAGTCCCATGTCTCCTCCCAAACCTCCAGGCAGAGTTGGAAGGAAAAAAATTTCCAGGATAATCTGTTATCTCTATACACCAAGGGAACAGTGAGAATTATATCAACAACTGACGGAACTTTCCAGGGAAATCAATAACTCATAACTGGGGTTTAATAAATTTGACTCATCAAACAAATAATCCTTGAAAGTCTTTGCTACAACTTAGTTCTCTTCAAAAATGGAATGTCCTTTGTGAATTGTGGAAGATTAATTTTTCCATGGGAGTTCCTGCTCCCAACTTGAAAACAGGGACTTCTGAAGTCTGTCCCCAACCAGATTCACTCCTTTTTGGACTTGAAAACATACAGGTAGGGGATAGAACACTGGTCTTGAAGGCAGGAGATCCTTGGTTCAAATCCTGCCTCTGCTAACTGATCATGTAATTCTGGACAAGTCACTTCACAGTGTTCTTGGTAAGTATCTAAGACTATAAACTGCACAAAGCATGCTGATCTATGTATTGTTAGGGAAGTTTTTTCAGCCATTTTCTTCAGTCAAGAGAAGAAACATAGGTCCAATCTCGATTCTATCTATTATATTTATATATAACTTTAATTTCCAAATATATTTCTCCGCTTCTAATTGGAGAGAAATTTATTTTAAGAATAGGAACTAGACCTGTAATTTCACTGGAGTAGGGACTCCTTCCCCTCTCCTTCCCCCGCCGGCCGCTAGGAAATTTTCTCTACTAATTCAGGTAGCATCTTTCATGCAATTTATAATCTTGGAGAACTGTCTATAGTACTTTGATGTTAAGTGACTTGACCAGTCACAGTCATTATGCATCAAAAGGTGGATTTGAACACAGATCTTTCTCCAAGGGCAGCTCAAAATCTTCTATGACATTCTGTTCTTCTATAGCAATGAATAAAAACAGAGAGATGGAAATAATTCAGTAAAATTAATCAATACGTCAATTAAGTCTGACAATATGAAATATTCCTCAGAATAATGCAAGATTTAGCATTTTCTACATTAGAGGACTGGAGGGTTTGGAATATCACTTTGGCCAATCAATAGCACTACTAGGTCTGTATCCCAAAGATATATTTTTTATTATAGCTTTTTATTGACAGAACATATGAATGGGTAATTTTTGCAACATTGTCCCTTGCACTCACTTCTGTTCCAACTTTTCCCTTCCCTCCCTCCACCCCCTCCCCTAGATGGCAGGTAGTCTCATACATGTTAAACATGTTAAAGTATATCTTAGATACAATGTATGTGTGCAGATCCGTACAGTTCTCTTGTTGCACAAGAAAAATTGGATTCAGAAGGTAAAAATAACCTGGGAAGAAAAACAAAAATGCAAGTAGTCCACATTCATTTCCCAGTGTTCCTTCCCTGGTTGTAGCTGATTCTGTCCATCATTGATCAATTGGAACTTAATTGGATCTTCTCTTTGTCAAAGAAATCCACTTCCATCAGAATACATCCTCATACAGTATCGTTGTTGAAGTGTATAATGATCTCCTGGTTCTGCTCAGTTCACTTAGCATCATCTCTCCAAGCCTCTCTGTATTTATCCTGCTGGCCATTTCTTATACAACAATAATATTTCATAATATTCATATACCATAATTTACCCAACCATTCTCCAATTGATGGGCATTCATTCATTTTCCAGTTTCTAGCCACTACAAAAAGGACTGCCTCAAACATTTTGGCACATAGAGGTCTCTTTTCCTTCTTTAAAATTTCTTTGGGATATAAGCTCAGTAATAACACTGCTGGATCAAAGGGTATGTATAGTTTCATAACTTTTTGAGTATAATTCCAAATTACTCTTCAGAATGGCTGGATTCGTTCACAACTCCATCAATAATGCATCAGTGTCCCAGTTTTCCCACATCCCCTCCAACATTCGTCACTATCTTTTCCTGTCATCTTAGCCAATCTGACAGATGTGTAGTGGTATCTCAGAGTTGTCTTAATTTGCATTTCTCTGATCAACAGTGATTTGGAACACCCTTTGATATGTGTAGAAATAGTTTCAATTTCATCATCTGAAAATTGTTCATATCCTTTGACCATTTATCAATTGGAAAATGGCTTGATTTCTTATAAATTAGAGTCAATTCTTTATATATCCAAAGAAATAAAAAAAAACCCAAAAGGAAAAGGACCCAAATAGACAAAATATTTATAGCAGCCCTTTTAGTAGTGACAAAAAATTAAAAATTGAGGGAATGCCCATCAAGTAGGGAAGGGCTGAATAGTTGTGATGGTTTACTATTTTGCTGTAAGAAATGATGAGTAGGATGTTTTCAAAAAAATCTGGAAAGTTTATATGAACTGATACAAAGTAGAATAAACAGAACCAGGAAACATTGTATATAATAACAGCAATGTTGTATGATGATCACTTGTAAATAATTTAGCTATTCTCAATATGATGATTCAAGACAATTCTGAAGGACTTATGACGGAAAATGTTACCCATCTCTAGAGAAAGAACAGATGAAGTCTAAATACATATTGAAGAATACTTTTTAAAACTTCCTCTTTTTGGTTCTGCTTTCTTTCATCACATGAATTATATAGAAATATGTTTTGCATGGCTACACATGTATAACCTTTGTTAAATTGCTTGCCTTCTCAGTAGGGGGGGGGGGCAGGGAAAGAAGAGAGAAGATTTGTAACTCCATTTTTTTCTTGAAAAAAGTTTAAATTGTTTTTACATGTAATTGGGGGAAAATAAAATATGCAATTAAAAATATGAAATATTCTACACCCAGAGTCTCCCAAGTCTGCAAAAAAGAGAGGGAGAAACATTTTCTCATCTCATCGTTGGTCATTATAATTGTACATTGGAATTTTGTTGTTGTTCTTCTATTTACATCCTTATAGTATTTTTCAATATATTAATTTTCTTTATTCTGCTTTTTTTGCATTAGTTCACATAATTTTTCCTATGCTTCTCCCTTTTCATGCAATTTGAGAATAAAACAGCATTGTATTTATATATTATATTATAATATATGGCTATATTTGGCTATAATATAGCCAAAGCCTTTTATGTATATGTCATTATTATTAATAATCAGTTGATTATTTTGTGAAGCAATTGGGAGAAGTGACTTGCCCAGTGTCATATAGTTAGTGTTAAGTGTCTGAAGTCATATTTGAACTCAGCTTCTCCTGACTTCAGGGCTTGCGTTCTAATTACTGCACCATCTAGCTTCCCATGTATATACACTCACATACACACAAATACATACATATATATAGAATGTCTCTGTCTTTTATCTTTTTCTCATACAAACTGTATTAGTTAAGGTCTGTATCTCAAAGAGATTTTTAAAAAGTAAAAGGACCAAAATAGACAAATATTTATAGCAGCTATTTAGTAGTAACAAAAAAATTAAAAATTAAAGGGTTTCCCACCAAGTGGGGAATGGCTCCACAAATTGATATATATGTTTGAGTCTGATTCCTTTTATATTGAAGAGAAAATTGAGGCCTGATCAGGTTATTAACTCTGACCTTCAATGCCTTAAATGATCTCTCTTCTGTCAATCTCTCACAAGTGAAGAATGATTGACTCCATATGCAACCTTTATCCCATGTTAGCCACTTTTATTTTATATAAACTGCTACTCCTATCACTTCCCCCTCTGATCTTCCATACCTCCCAATATTTCGATACTTCATCCCTAGGTAATCCCAACCTAGTGATTTCTTTATTCCTGCTCCAATCTTGCTTGCAAATGCCTAGAGAAAAATCACAAAATAGGGTTTATTTCATGCATTATCATCTCATGGTATATAAATTTGGTTGGTTTTGACAGTCATTGTACTCTACCTTTCTAGACTCTTTATCTACCTCATAGCTCACAGCAGTTATTCCAAACCTTTTCTCTTTTCCTCCCCACCTCCACCCCCTGCATTCTAACAGTCTTCACCCATACCACTTAACTGCAGATGTCCCATACTCCCACTTCACTGAGAATACTGAGCTCATCTGACATTAATTTCTTCATCTTGACTCCTCACTTCCTCCAAACTCTTCAGCAGATGCATCTTCTCTCCTTTCAGTTAAAGAAACATTTCTCTTTCTCATAAAACCAATATCCACTAATGCCTTTGATCTACTAGTGTTCTACCTCCTTCAAGCCCTTATGGCAACAATTATCTTCACCCTCTAAACATTTCCTTTAAAAATGTTTATTTTTTATTTTATATTTGAAAAATATAAACATTAAAAATTTTCCATATACAAAGAACAGAAAACAAGTATTGTGTATGAAACCATAAATCTTAATTATGTGTTGCTCTTTTTTTTAAAGTAAAAAAAGTAACTCACTGTTGGTGGAAGTATGAATTGCTCTGGAAATTCTAGAAAACAATTTGTACAACTAGGTTGCACAATAGAGTGCTGGACCTGGATTCAGGAAGGGCAGAGTTTAAATCTGACCTTAGACACTTATTAGCTGTACTTTGGGCAAGTCACTTAATCTCTGCCAATGTTTCCTCTTCTGTAAAATAATGTGACCTATTTCTTAGGATTGTTTTGTGGATAAAATGAGATAACTATTTTTAAAGAACTTAAAAAATCTAAAAAGCACTATATAAATGCAGTTATTGTTGTTTACCATAAGAAATGATGATAGGCACAGTTTCAGAGAAATCTGGGAAGATGCAGAATGATATGAATAGAGCCATGATAACATTTTATACAATAACAATAGGTGGAGAACCAATTACAAAGCACAGTGCTCAAAACAGGTGATATATTCAAGTTGCCAGATGGCACATACATTTTCAGACATGTCGTTGTAATGTTTTGCTTTACTATGTTTATTGATTGCAAAGGTTTTGTTTTTCATTTTGGAGGGAGGAACTGGGAAGGGGTGGGGAGAAGTCATAGCATTATCAAAAAACAGAAAGGTTACTGAAACATTTTAAAATTTATAAATGAGAAAAAAGTGTTCTGAAGAAAATGGATCAGCAGGACAGCTTTGAAAACAGCATCTTGAATGTTTTGCACATTCTATGTGCACAGCTATGCAATAAACATTAGTGACTTAATGTATAATATTTTTCTAGTTTATTTATGGAAATGTTCGTGTGTGTGTGTGTGTGTGTGTGTGTGTGTGAAAACCATTCATTCCCCACCCAGCTCTACTCCTCTGGATTTCTCCATCAAGTCCCCAGGAAACATCATCAGGAACTTCATCATCCTGCAAGATCATATCAGTCTTGGTACTTTCCATCTCTGCCCCTCTCATTGGAGTTTGCAGAGGAGAGGTTCCAACTTCCTTTTAAAGTGTTGTCTTCTCTGTTGGGTTGTAAATTGTAAATTCCTTGAGGGCAAGGACTGTATTTCCTTGTCATATTTGTACCCCTATTGCTTAGCATAGTGCTGGTACTCAATAGGCAATAAATGTTTATTGACTACCTGTCTCAGAATTTTTTAAAAAGTTGAATTTTTAAAATTTTAGTATATAAGAAATTCTAGCTCATTGGATTCAAAACTGTCTTATTTGCCTCTGAATTTCCTTCTCTTTTGTACATTAAAAAATGTTTCATTTACCCATTTTTCTTTCTATTTTTGAAAGTGCAAACTATTCCCTCCCACTTTCAGAGCCTTTCTCCCCCGAATTAAAACAAAACAAAACGACAAACCGCTCTTCTGACAAAAGCTTCCTGTTAATAACACAAGAAATTAAACCCAGGTGCACCGCAACTTCCTGGTTCTACATCTATTCTCTCCTCTTTGTTTTCTGTTACCCTATTCTAACTTTCCAGCTTTCTGTTTTTCTCATAAGAATTTATGCCCAGCCTCTCCAATACTAAATTGAAAATTCTCCCATTCAGCTAATCTGTGCTGATGTAGTATCATTTACCAACTTTGTTCTACATAAGCTTGTAGGGGATGTAGTTCCCAAGGAACTCAATATAACATGACAAAATCATAAAGTAGTTCAGAGAAGTGTATTGCAAAAACAAAAATAAAACAATAAACCAAGTGCATATTGTGACAGTTTTCCATAGTTCAACCCTTAGACTTGAAAGGACACTAGTCTTTCTTGTTGTCCTCCCTGTTTAAATGTAAGTTCTTTGAGAGTAGGGACTGCTTTTGGTTTTTGTTTGTTTGTTTTAGCATATTGTCTTTCACTTGATTAGATACTGCATAAATGTTCATTGGCTGATACAACTCCTTATAGTAGGGCTTCAGAACTGATGTAATTATTAGTGGGAATTTCAGGCCAGTGAGGGAGACATTATGTATTTGTTGTTTTGTGGATCAGTTATGTTTGACTTTGCAATTCCATTTGGGGTTTTCTTGGCAAAGATACTGAAATGGTTTGCCATCCCTTTTCCAGATCATTTTGTACATGAGGGAACTGAGGTAAATAGGATTAAGTGTCTCGCCCAGGGTCACACAGCTAGTAAAGTTTGAGGCTATATTTAAACTCAAGTCCTCCTAACTCTAGGACCAGCATTCTAGTCACAGGGCTGCCTGATATATTATACATAGGTAGTCTTTTTCATATTCCTGCCTGCTCCATTGGGAGACCTGAATCTCTTACCTATTGAACTGAGAGACTGCTGTTTTGTGAAAAATAAGCCTTTATAGTCCTGATTTTCCTAACCATTTTTTCTTCTAATTGAATTACAAATGTCTTTTCAATCATTTGCCTAATTCTGTTATTCACAATTCTGCCTTTCTGAAATCAAACTAAAAAGATTGTGCCTCTCCTGTTACAAACCATCTGAACCCTACAATTCCATCCCATCTGAACCTCATTTAACTACAATCTTCCATTATGCTAAATGAGATTGATATTCTTGAACATGCATTACTTTATTTTTAATGTAATAACTTCAACAACGGAAACTTGGTTATTCTGAAAGAACTTTAATTCCCTTGCCTCAGCTGGAAAATTTTTTTTTTAATCATGTGTGTGGGTGATACATTTCCGGATTTCTACTCCTCCCATTTTTCTATAAGATTTTTTTTTTTTTTTTTAAACAATGTTGCTTCAATTCTTTTCCTTTGGAAATCTAACATCCCAATCTTCTGGGCTAGGTTTGGTTGATGTTCTAAATAAGAAACATGACTAAGAATTTCTTCCTAAAGTTCAAGAGTTTTCTCCCTCCCATCTTCTATTCACTAATCTTCCCATTATCTTCTGAACACTTTATTTACTCCCTTGCTAGATAAACATATTATTTCATGCCAGGTGAATTGATAGGCATAAAAAGGCTAGGCAAGATTTCTTTGCAACTGGAGAGGGTAGAAAAAACCTTCATGAGTCAAGTGTGACTTTAACTAGGTCTTTGAAAATGAGTACAATTTAAATGAGTAGGGAGCAGTACAGAAAACATTTCAGTTAATAATAATAAAGATCATGCAGAGCCCTTCACACACATGATCTCATTCAGTCCTCTACAAAGCTCAAATTGCTCTGTAAATATCAAAGATCATCATTTATTATTATTATTCATTGAAATGTTTTCTGTATTATGAGTGTGTAGAGATTTGACCAAGACGTTGAATTTAAACTTAAAGAAGTTGTAATCTCTTAAAATGTGTGAACATTTCCACCAATCTCATTGGAAGGCAACACATAAAAGAAAGTTGAAAGGGATGGCCTGGGGGAGGGGAGTACCTTCAGGGTACTGGAGAAAGTACAGAGCAAGATGATTGAAAACAATTAGCTGAGGCCTTTTCTCAAAATGAGGGTTCTGGAAGGAATCAACCAATCAGAAGAAGGAGCTACAGAAACAGAGTGTATACTTCGAGCACAAGAAGGGAAACCAAGGTTAGAATAAACTTCCAAAGTAAGAAGATTGTTGTGGGATAGTATGGAAAGTTTGGAGTGGAGCCTGGAGCCAAATGAAGAACTTCGCATTGGAGATTAATTGATTGATTAATTCTGGTTATTGTGGATTCCAAGGCATCCATCCTAGTGTTCTTTGCTGACTGGGCAAGGAAAATGATAAAGCTGTCAGAATCAGTTGAGCAAAATCTAAAGAAAGCTGAACTAGACTAGAAACTTGAAAACAGACAAGGTTTCCCGGGGACAAGAGTGGAGAAGCCTTTCCTTTTGTGTCTCCTCTGGATGACTCTCCCTTGCTTTAGGCCAGAAAAGCTGATGAGAGAATGACCTCCTTTAGGCTTAGGACATGGAATCTGTGGAGAATGGAATCTTGTGGCTGAGTAGAAGATTTACTGAACTTCAGTTTCTCAGAAGGGTGTCAAGAGCTCCTGGTCCATGGCACAGTGGATAGAGCATTGGCCCTGGATTCAGTCTCAGATACTTAACTCATACTAAATGTGTAACCCTGAGCAGGTCATTTAACCCCAATTACCTTTCTTCTAGGCTTTTTTTTTGGGGGGGCGGGGAATTGGCTATTTTTTAAAATTTATTTTTAATGCACGTTGTTTTATGAATCATGTTGGGAGAGAAAAATCAGAGCAAAAGGGGAAAACCATGGGAGAGATTAAAAAAAAGAGAAAAAAGAAGTGGATATAGTATG
Organism: Sarcophilus harrisii; assembly: GCF_902635505.1. Taxonomy (NCBI): domain Eukaryota; kingdom Metazoa; phylum Chordata; class Mammalia; order Dasyuromorphia; family Dasyuridae; genus Sarcophilus; species Sarcophilus harrisii. Next base: position 369,496,352 of record NC_045428.1, read on the forward strand.
TATTGATTCATATGCAGTCTCCTTAGTTCTTTTTCTGGATGCAGAACTCCAATTGCCTTTCAAAAAAATAATTTAAAAAAACCCAAGAGTTGCTGGTTTAACGATTAAGCAATTGTTTTTAAAGTTAGAGGACCTAGAACTTTGTCCTCTTTTGCTAAAATGAATTATTTGGGTGGTGCAGGTCCAAGGGAAGGGAATTACTTCTCTAGCAACTTTAAGTTTATTTTCCTTCAGAGAGGAGTCCCAAAGCCAAAGATAGTACTAGGAGAACTTTGTAGTTTCTTAGGTTGGAAATGGAGGGAGTATTTTATTGTCATGCATCTTCATGAATTCTTCATATTTTCTAATTCTTTTTATTGAGGAAAACAAAAGATGATAAAAAAGCTATATCAAATATGTATTATTACCTTTAATCCTTACTTGGAAGCTGGGTATTTTTTGATAATAATTGTTGTTCAGTCATTTTCAGTCATGAACAACTCTTCCTGAGCCCATTTGAGGGTTTCTTGCCAAAGATACTGGAGTGATTTGCTATTTTTTCTCCAGTTTATTAATAGATGAGAAAACTAAAGGAAACAAGATTAAATGTCCATGGTCACAACTAATAAGTATCTGAAGATGAGTCTTTCTGAGTCCAGGTCTAGCACTTTATCTACTGTACCATTTAGTTGCCCTCAATGATAATGATTGCTGTTTTTTTTTAAATAATACTTTATATCTTATTTTACATTATGTTAACACACTTGATTCTGACAACAATCTGGAGAGGTAAGTGCTATTGTTATCTACTTTTATAGAAGGGGAAACTGAGGCCGAGAGATGAAGTGATTTGAGTAAGATCACACAGCTAGTAAGTATCTGAGATTTGATTGGAATGAGGGTCTTCTTGATTTCCAAATACTTCATTCTATCTATTATGTTATCTTGCTATCTGTAGCAGAATTTTGAGATTCTCAGGAAAATCTGAGTCAGGACAAAATGAGTAAAAGACTGATTTTTGAGAGATTACCAAAATTGAATCTGCCCCATGTAAATTCACCACTTGAACTGTTGTACTATTTGAATTAGAGATATAATTGTACCCATTTTAAAGATAAGAAAACTGAAGGTCCCAGGGTTGTGACTTGTACAAGTTCCTATAATTAATAAGTATCAGATTTAGTGTTCAATCCTTTTTCTATTGTGCCTGACTCTTCCTAACCCCATATGGTATTTTCTTGACAAAGACACTAGAGTGGTTTGTCATTTCCTTCTCCAGATCATTTTACAAATAAGGACACTAAGGCAAAAAGAGTTAAGTGACTTGCCCAGGGTTACATAGCCTGTTAATAAGTGTCTGAGGTCAGTTTTGAACTCAGGCCTTCCTGACTCAAGCCCAGCACTCTAACCACTGCAAAACCTAGCTGCCTAGCAGTCTAATAAAGAAAAACAAGTATGTTGATTTGAGATAAAGTGTATAGAAATTGTTGCAAATGATATATAAAAAGAACCATTATACCATGACCATAAAAATGTAAAAGAAAGCAACATCAAAAGACCAATACAATGATCATTTTTGTCTTCAAAGGATTGTTTTTAGTAAATCACACCTCCGTCTTCTGTGACTGAAGTGGTAACCTATAGGTATGGAAATAGACATACCTTGTAAGATATGAACATTTATTTTGCTTAATATACTTCTTACCAGAAATGGTTCTTTGGAGAAATGAAGAATAGGGTTGTTGGAAAGTAATAAAATATAATAATAATAGCTAGCATTTATAAAAAGCTTTAAAGTTTATAAAGCATTTTATGTCTATATCTATGTATTTATGTGTCTATGTATCTATTAACTCCGTGGATCCTTATAACAATTCTTTGAAGTAGGTGATATTATTATCCCCAGTTTACAAATGAGGGAACTGAGGAAAATGGAGATTAAGTGGTTTGATTAGATTAAGAGATTTATTATCACCCAATTAATAAATATCTAAGTTCATATTTGAACTCAGGACTTCTGACTCTGGGGCCAACACTTTATCTACTGCTTTCTATACTAGCTAATTAAGAAATCCTGAATTCAAATTAAACCTTGGATACTTACTACCTGTGAGACTCTGAATAAATAATTTAACCTCTATCTTCCTCAGTTTCCTCATCTGTAAAGTAGAGGTAATAATAGCACTTATCTTCCAGGGTTGTTATGATGATAAAAATGAAAAAGTGGAAAAGTGGTCATAAAACAGAGTGCTGCATAAATGCTAATTGTTATTATTGTTATGTTAAAATCATTAATAAATTTTTAAAAGTATTTTGATGTGGATATATTTCTGTGACAACCCTTCCCTCCATTTCCCCCATGCACCACCCCACCATGAGACATAAGCAAGTAAAGCCTCCCAAAGCCTCTTTACTTCTTCAGAGAAAACACAAGCCAGACTTGTCCCCTGCAATTAATTCCTAAAGCAGGAATACTCATCTGAAGGTAAAATGGGGGGAAAGTCCTGAATCCAATCCCACTGAGATTACTTAAACTAAACCAATCTTTCTACCCTTTCTCAAAGAAGATACCTGATGATGAATATCTTTCTTATTGGACTTTATAGATACATCCTTAATTGCTGGATGAAGGATGAAGCTCTCCACTTTTCCAGTCGCCAATAGAGTGAAGCAGGGCTGAGTGCTTGCTCCCATGCTTTTTAGCATGATGTTTTCCTTGAAATTTTAAACAACACATTCAATGACGACAAAAATTGCCTCAAAATCATCAACTGCATTGTTGCTAAAGTATTTAGTTTGAAAAGGCAACAGGCCAAAACAAAAATGGAGTTTAAGTTGGTATGTGACTTTTTGTTTGCAGATAATTGTACAATTTCTCAAGGCAGCCTCTGAGTTTGAGATGCAACAGATCAGTTCTCTGCCGCTAGTGCTAATTTTGGCTTGACAGTAAATACCAAGAAAACAGAGGCTGTTCACCAGTCAGCACTGCATCTTATGTGGAACTATTGGTTAAAGTAAATGGAGAAATTTTGAATGTTGTAAATAAGTTCACGTGGCAGAATAATCTCCTATATGCATTGCCCGAGCTAGCTTAGCATTTGGGATTCTCCTAAAGAAAGTATGGAAGAAAAGATATTAGACTACCTTCCAAACTGTTAAGTCTACAGAGCCATTTGTGTTGACCTCATTGTTGTACATCTCTGAAATCTGCACAGTCTCCTAGAGCCTGCCAGAAAATTGAACCACTTCCATTTGAATGTCTTAAGGAGATTCTGAATAATAATGATAAATACTGGACACTGAAGCCCTCTCTGGAGCTGAACTGCCAAACATTCAAACTTTATTGCAGCAAGTATACCTCTGATAGGCTGGCCATATAACCTGAATGCCAAACACATACTTGAATTCACATAAGGCAAATGATTATCTGGTGATTAGAAGAAGCAACACAAAAACACTCTCAAGGTCTCTCAGAAGAACTGTAGTTATGATTTGTAAGTGATGGGATTCTCTGGCTCAGGACTGCCCAGCATGGTGTGCTCTGATCAAAGAAAGTGCTGTTCTCTGTGAGCAAAGCAGAATCACAGCAGCACAAAGGAAATGTGAGCTGTGCAAATCCAGAGCCACTTCCACACTCAATATTCCAACATGCCTGACTTGTGACAGAGCCTTCTCGATTCATATTGGACTGATTAGCTATAGGCAAACACTCTGTACCCTGATCTCAGCATCATGATGTCATTGATCTTCTTCAAAAAACGAAGGATAAACAACAGCAGCCATAAGAGCAAAATTACTAACATCTGCCTCAAGCCCTAAGGGCCAGTAATATGCTATTTGATAATTGCAAAGTTCATTTCCCTCTACTGAACTAGATTGATCCCAAACCTCGATATAATAATTAAGATATATGGTGAAAAAAAGAGCACTGGCTCTGCAGTCAATAGGTCGAGGAGTCAAATCTCACCTTGGATATTTTCCATTTGGACCTCAGTTTTTTTATCTTTAAAAAAAATGAATTGGTTGGATTCAATCCAGATTCTAAGATTCCTTTTAGATCTAGACCAATGTTCCTGTGATTTTTTATAATAATTGCCATGCTGAGCTAGGGTGCAAATTTCATTCCAGACTCAACATGGCTCTGTTTAGTTGTGCTTACCTATAATAAGTGTTTCAGTTGCTTAGTTGAACTGCCTTGTTTCCCTTATTTGTTTCCAGTGGGTCTTACATGAATATGGAAAAGGTGATGAACCCCAGAAAACTATGATTCTATTGAGACCAAACTATTTCTCCTGATAGAATTTAGGGCTAGGCTATCACAGCACACAATATACAATATTGAAGTACACAGTTGCATCAACTGTCTTAAAAACTCAGACCTTGGTAAAAACTGGCATTTTTTGAGCCAAGGGTATTAGTTAAAGGTGTCCTTAAAGATGCTGTAATCCTTCTCAAAGATTAGGGCAGTCTAGGGAAAATTTATCTTGGGTGTGATGACTATGTTTCATCTAGGATTTTTAGATAAAGAGCTGAGTTTCAAGTATATAAGATTAGAAGATCTGAGTTCAAATTTGACTCTAGATATTTGATCCTGGGCAAGTCATTTTATATTTCTGCTTTCATTTCTTCAACTGTAAAATTGGGATGATAGCAGTGCCTATCTTCCAGGGTTGCTGTGATGATCAAATGAAATAACATTTGTAAAGTATTTAGCATAGTTCTTGGAACATAGTAGGTCCTAATTCAATGTCTATTCCCTTCTTTCATTCTCTAAAGTTGCTAACTAGGAGCTAAATTCAGTTCTTTCAATATTTCTGGAAGGATTGCAAAGTATATCAACAGCCTTCTAAATTTTGCTGCTCTGGGGCAAAGTCCCAGTCAATCTGATTTAGTTAACATGCTGCAACAAAATTTAACAAATATGTCATTAAAAACTAAAATGTTTAAAATGAAATTAAAAGTTTTGTACTAGCTGTACAAGATTTCAGTGAAGAACTTGCATATTATTATATACCATTTTTAAAGGTGTGTTAGTGTTGTTCCCTCCCCCAGTGAATTGTAAACTCCTTGAAGGTAGAAACCTTCTCATTTTTCTTATATCTTCTACAATACTGGAAAGATGTCTCTAGTTAGTATTTCATAGATACTTGTTAATTAATGCTTTGATTCAATTCAATTCATTTTTCTTCTATCCTCCCCCCCCCCCAATTTTCCTATTTATAGGTATTGGGATCTATTCCATTTCAAAGCCCTGTCTTGGTAGCATAACTAACTTCAAATGGACTACATTTAAAATGACTTGATGCTTTAATGAAGAGTCTTAGAAAATTCTTATTCTCAACAAGGGAAATTTCTTCATACAAGCAGGCACTTTTCTTGGCTCTTAGCAAGGCCCCCAGAAACTTGTCAGTGAGTAATTTGGTGGAGTTGATATTTTCCAGGACATTTTTTTCCTTCACAGAAAAACTATGGCTGTTGTATTGTAGAAGAATAGTGGGAGGCAAAAAAAGCCAAAATATTTTGGGCTCAGTTGCTGTGCTATAGATTTTCTTTCTAAAGGTATATACAGCCACTTAAAAACAGACACTAAATTCCAAATCTTTATATTCTCTCTGAATAATTTCAGCACTTTCTATCAATTTCTATGTCATTGGCTGACTGTGTGGGTGGGAAAACCCAACTGTGACTCATAATGTGACTAGTTTTTTAGTATTTGGGTTTAATAAAACCCAAAATAACTTGGTCAAGCCCTCTTTGTTAAAATGTATTATTATAGAAAAATGTTTTATATATCTTACTTCTTAATTTATATTTAGATAGTTTTGCCTAAGTTATATATATATATATATATATAACCATTCAAAGATCTTGTTGAGCCTTCAAAATATATTTTAAAAATATTCTTAGGGAACAGGAAGTCACATTTTGTCAAAGGTCAAGTTAATCTGAACTCCAGAGGAACTGGCTTAGTTTCAAGACTTTTGAATTCAGGAATCCTGAGTTAATTATAAATTTTGCAAAGATGGTAGCCTTTATTTCTAATTATTTTTCATTTTTGAAACTTTATTGTAAATCAGTCTCTTAGAGACTAGGAAGTGCAGCAATTTGAACAGCAGTATTTATTATCTTTTGGATAACAAGTAAAGGGGGAAAATCAATAATCCCCTTGTTCAATTAAATTTATATCCCTAAGTATTTATATTGACAAAGCAGAAAAAATGGAGTAGTTTTAAAAGAGTTCACATTTTGTGATTTTCTATATGTGTAACTTTGGCCATGGCAGTTAACCTCTTTGGGTTCAATTGTCTTATCTATAAAAGTGATAGGATTGGACTAGATGACCTCTGAAGTATCTTCCAAAAATATTTTAAAATAATAAATTATCTATCCATCTTTCAGCTCTAAATCTATGAAATTATGAAATTTGATCCCTGGAAATGAAATGAGGTCTCAGTTTGCCTCTGCTGGTTGACATTAGTCTTATCCACTGTAATTTTTAAAATGGGAGAAATTCTTTCTTTCTTTCTTTTTTTTGGGGGGGTTGATTCATTATGTACAATGTATTCCTGGGGTCTGTTTGTTTCACTCAGCATCAGTTCATGTAAATCTTGTTAGGCCTTTCTAAAATCAAATTGTTCATCATTTTTTAAATAGAATAATATTTTATTACCCTTATACACCACAATTTATTCAGCCATTCCCCAGTTGATGGGCATCTACTCATTTTCCAATTTTTTGGTACTACAAAAAGGACTGCTACAAACATTTTTGCATATGTGGGTCCTTTTCCCTATAGGGGAAATTCTTAAGTGAATTATCTCAAAGATGCTGTTTAAGGCTAGGGATAACCAAAGGGATCTATCTGTTACCACAGATTTGATACTAGAATGAAATGAAACTGTTCAAAGACGTATAGTTAAAATGAGAATTACTCAGCAGGAAAAAGGATATTCATTAAAGATATAGCTTTAATTCACCTAAATATAGCTCACTGTCTCAGGTTGCCCATGAAAGGAAGGAACCAGATTCTATGCTATGCTCTATACAAATATTATCTTATTTGATCCTCCAAACAACTCTGAGAGATAGATGCTGCTATTATCTTAATTTTATAGTTGAGAAAATTGAGCAGATAATAGTTAAGTGACTCATCCAGAGTTTCACAGATGGTAAAAGTCTAGGGCCAGATTTGAACTCACAACTGCCTGTCTCTAAGCCCAGCACACCTACTGTGCCATCTAACTGCCTCTAGCACCAGAAGTTCCAGTTGGCTATCTTATTAAGGGTCAGTTGGAGTGCCTTTCATATTCAGGTAACCTAGAAAATCAAGTCAATAAATTGAATCTTGAATTGAAGCATATAGAAATTTCTATGCCAATTAAATATGGAAGACATTTTCAATATCTTTTAAGAAAAAACTTGCCTAATTTACATGGGACAAGGTCTTAGGTTATTGCTTTTGCCATAGACATGGCAATTAGCAGATTAACTAGTAGAGTATTAGGAAGATTATTCCTTCAGAGAGCTAAAAATATCTCACTTACAAATTTTAACTTTTGTGAGGGAAGGAATTTAATTTTCCATATGAAATAAGGGAGGATATATAAAATGATACAGTGAAAAAATAGAAGCAAAAAAATAATATATATTGACTAATAATATAAATGAAGACAATATCAAAAGACAATAAAATTCAGATGAAATAAATGGATACAACTGGATAATTGATTGTTGTTAACTCCATTCTCAAAGAGGACTGAAATAACTGCATTATGTTAGGGTCAAAATACAGCATATCTGACCATGGCTGATCAGATCAACACCACAGGTCAGAAACAATCTATATGAACATTTGCAGTAGAGATGTTTCCAGATTTGCTAATCACACGTTTCTTTTGAGTTGCTGCAATTCCACTTTTTCTCAGAGAGCACAGTGCCTTCTTTGATGATTGCTACTAAAATATTAAAGTTAAAATACCATGCCTTCATTTCTTTCAACATATAGTTACATGTAAACTTGCATGCACTAGTGATTGTAATCACTCATACTATTTTGTTTAACTATTTTGAAGGATTGTACTTTGTAGTGGGAATGGCTCATTGAAGAGCTTCTTGAGGTTTGCTATTTAAAAACAAAATTTTTTCAATAAAAAATCCCTGGATTTTTTCTAGTTTCCCTAGCTCATCTGAATCCACCTCCTGTCTAGAAGCATTTAAATTTATCTATGTTGCTTAGAATGTGTTTCCTACACAGATGTACATGTTGAAATTCTTCTCTTCTTTTTAGGCTCTGCTCATTGCCCACTTTTCCATAAAGTCTTCACTGATATCCTCCCACCCCATAATACTTTGAATATTTCCCTTTGACTTTATTATATTCTAGATTTTATAATTTTTTTGTTTGCATCTCCCATCCTTCCTAATAAGTCTAATAATAATAAGACTGTAAAATCCTTGAAGTCAGGAAATAAATTATTTTCCATTTTTGTATATCCAGCGTCTAGAGCACAAATAGAGTTTGATTATAACCTATGTTTTTTGACCCTGACTTTCACTATTCTGGATCCTGTATTTGTCTCAGTATAGCCTAAGATCATATTGGGTTGCTTGCTATTACAGTGTTAATTCATCTTGAGCTTGCTGTATATGAAAACTCTTAAGTCTCCTTCACAAGAAATACAATTCTAGACCTCTTATTTGTGCAAGATTGATAATGTTTCAGCCTATCCATAATCTGTGGCATCTCAATGCTTTTTATCTAATGAATCAACTTCTTTCCAAATTTTGTGTCATCAGCAATTTTTTAAATAATCACGATACTGTGCTGTCATTGATAAAAATAGTGAAGGACAAAGCTTCTGTCTCTGGGCTGTTTTCTCTTCCCGCTTTATACCTTCTCTCCTCAATTCTCTTAGTTCAGCTGTCATCTCTATTGGTTCTATTGAACCAGTGACTCAACATTATAGTTTTTGGCCTTAATCTCTCTTTCTTGAGCTCCAGGTCTGTACACAAACTGTTTCTTGGACATTTCCAAGTAGATGTTCTATAGGTGTCTCAGATTGAACACATCCAAAATCAAACTCATTATCTTCTCCTTACCTATCACCTCCTTCCTAAATTCCCTATTTCTGTTGAGAGCAATGTGATTCTTTTAACTACACAGGTTTTAAACTCATATTTATCATTTAATTTTCCCTCTCCATCACCACTTTAGTCATTCATTTGCCAAGTTTTGACCATTCCTCACATCTATTTCCCACCTCTCCTCTCACACAGTTAACACTCTGGTTTAAACTCTCATGCCCTCTTATTTATATGGGGGTTTGGTAGTTTTTCTTTTGAAAAAATTAAGATTTCAATCTGTAAAAACAACAGAAAAGGAGCATTAGAGATAAAACTTAGAATCTAGTAAAACAGTTTTTTTTCTAAATTTATGTTCAATAAAATTGACATGAAATGGAATATAGATATATACAAAAATTTTAAATATTATTAGAATTAATAATTAGAATTAATTAATAGAATGAGAAATAGAGAATTAAAACAACTCAACCTCACAAAAAGAGTTGAATAAGGGATAGATGATAAAAAAGGAACAAATGATAGATGAACTCTGAAAGGGTAAAAAATTCTTCATATCAGATGTGTTCACAAGAATATTCTATGAAATATTCAAAAAACAATTAATTTCAACATTACACAAACTTTTTAGAAAAATAGCAAAAGAAAGAAGTCTATGAAATTTCTTTTATTATACAAATATGGTCTTTGTACCTGAACTAGGGAGAGTCAAACCAAATAAAGAAAACTATAGACCAATATCCTTAAAGTATGTTGATGCAAAAAATCTTAATAAAATGTTAGCACAAAGGATATATTTGTATTGTGTGTATTTACAGACAGATATACACATGTATAAGTAACAAAAACATCATATGCTATGATCAGGTGAAATTTATACAAGGAATACAGGGTTGATTTAATATTAGGAGAGCTTTAACTATAATTGACCATATTAATAAAAAGAACAGCAAAAATAAACCCCAAAGGAGACAGAAAAACTTTTGATGAAATGTAACACTTATCTGTCATAGCAACAATATTAATAATAAGAAAACAAAGGAATGAAAGTACTTTTCCTTTAGGTGATAAATAATATACAGGGTCTTCCAAAAGGCTTAGTACAGTTGTAAGCTATTAAAAATTTATATTTAAAACTCAGAGTTAGCAAAATATGTAATGAGAATGTACTAGAGTCCTTTCCAATAAGAGCAAAGGTAAAGTGAGAAAATTCATTGTAATTATTACAATTTGATATAATGCTAGAAATGTTAGCAAGAGCAATAAGACAATAAAAAAATTAAAGGAATAATATGAGAAAATTGAAAACAAATCATCATTTTTTTGCCAGACAGTCTGAGGATATAGAGAAATCTAGAGAGTCAAGTAAAATAATTAATTTCAGTAAAGTTGCTAAAATAAAACATAGAAACAATATAGCATAATGTAGAAATAGAACATATAACAGAAATAGAAATGCCATTTAAAATTATTATATAATGCATAAAATATTTGTTAAGCTATAGAAGGACACACAGGAACTGTAGGAATAAAACTACAAAACACTATTTATGGAAATAAAGACAGACCTATCAAATTGGAGAAAGATTAATAACTCATGGGTAGGCTGAACCAATATAACAAAGTAAACATTATATAAAATAATTTACTTATTCAGTGCTATATACAAACTATCAAAGGATTACTTTATAGAGCTAATTAAAAGAAACATGAAACTTAGTTATTCATCAGATACTATGGTAAGTATCTGTTGTTTTTTGTTCTTCATTCTCCCAGATGACGATGACACCAGGGAGGCAATATCATGGCATGTAAGTGAATTGGATCTAAATAGGGAGAGGTGGGCAAGGTCACCTGCCTCACTTTCTCCTCCACAGCCACCTGGGTCCAGTGGCCAGATATAGATCAAGACTGGAGATGGTATCTCATTTGATCCTTAGAACAATTCTGGGAGGTAGATTCTATTATTATTCTCATTTGATATTTGAGGAAATTGAAGTAAACAAGTAAACTAACTTATGCAAGATCACACAACTAGTAAATCCCTGCAACCAGATTTGAACTAAAGTCTTCCTGACTCCAGGATAAGCATGCTAACCACTGTACTGACTAGCTTTCCAGAAAAAATAATACAAATTGAACAAATAAAATGATAAGTATCTCATAATAAAAAAAAATTTAGATAACAATACCAGTTCTCAAACTATATTACTGTCTGTGCCCAGAATCATATTGTAAAACCTAATAATTTCAGAAGTATTAATGTTACAAACATGTAGAAAATATCACTTGAAAGTTTATGTTTCTATTATATTTAATTTAGCATATTTTAAAAATATATTTTTAATTTTAGTTTTAACAAAATGGGGCATCCTGTCATTATGTATCATATGTGAAATATGGATGATAGTGTCTCAGACTAGTGGTAGATTAATAGGGGAGATCCCCTTGCTTAGTAATTTCACTCATCTAGTCTATCTTCATTAGACTTTTTTTGTGGGGTCATGTCAAAACCAACATGTATGTGTCAAAATTTCATTCTCTGGAAAATCTTAAGACTATAATTATAAATGCTATCCTTTCGGTTGCTGAGTAGTAGCTGATGATTTTTTTCCTAACAAAATTTGAAAGCTGACTAGAGCAACTTATAACACAAGATATCAGTTACATTGACTTTTAATAAACATCAGTAGTTTAAAATGCTAAATAACCTTTCTAATGTTGTTTTTCAAAAGTTTATAACATTTATGCTTATGAAGTTATTAAAGCTCAAAACTGCAAAAAGACTTTTGGGACAATCTATACAAAGCCAAAAAAAAAATTAATTTGATAATGGTTTTAAAAAATATAAATTGATCAACATATCAAAACAAATGAATCTCACAACATAATATCAGAAAACTTGTAGCTAGAGGAAAGATAAATCCAAAGATCCTAGCTGGTAAGGGAAAGCTTTGATTTTTGACAAAAACCATGGGGAAAAGGACATTAATCTGGTAGAAATTAGGTTTATATCATATAGCACATGTCACTCACACCATATAACAATAAAAGTTCCAAGTGGATATGACCTAGATGTAAAAGGTCACATTAATGAACAAATTAAAGAAACAAGGAACAAATTACCTTTCAGACTATGGATAGAGAAAGAGTTCATAACCAAATAAGAAACAGAATAAGAGAAGATAAAATGAAAAAATTTAATTATATGAAATTAAATAGGTTTTACATAAAGGAATCCAATAGAACTAAGATAAGGAGGGAAATAGTTAATTAAGGGAAAAGCTCTACATCATGTTCCTGTGACAAAGGTATAATCTCCAAAATATAGAAAGAATTTATTCAAATTTATAATATTAGAAGCTATTTGCCAAATGATAAGTGGTCAAAAAATATGAATAGGAGTTCTCAAGGGAAAAAATCCAAGCTCTCTATAGCTATGTGAAAAAAATGTTCCAAATCACTAATAATTATTGAAATGAAAATTAAAGTAAATTTAATATTCTACTATAAATTTTTCAATTGGCAAAGTTGGCAAAAGAGGAAAATGACAAATGTTGAAGGCACATTGATATTTCTAGAATGGGTCTAATTATTCTGGAAAGCAATTTGGAACTATGCTCCAAAAGTTATATCCTTTGAGCCTGCAACAGCACTTTTATGTTATTTCCTAAAAAAATTAAACAAAGAAGAAAAGGTCCAATATGTAAAATATTTATTATATTCCAACTTTTTTTTTTAAGTGGCAAAGAATTGTAAATTAATGGGAGTCTATCAATTGGGAAATAGTTATAAAATTTATGGGATATGAATGTAATAAAATACAGTTGTGCTATAAGAAATGAAGATACTGGGGGGTAGAATCAAGATGGTGGAAAGTAGACAAGGCTTTGTTTGAGTTCTTCCTGGCTTCTCTCACAATCTACAACAGATCAAGCCTCTGAATGGGTTTTGGAGTGGCAAAACCCACAAATATTTGTAGTGTTACAAATTTCCAGTAGAGGACATTTTGGAAGAACTTCAGGAAGATCTGCCTCAATTGGGAAGGGGGAGACACAGCCCAACACAGACACTCTGCAGGTAGTCCCAGGTTGAAAAGGCCCCATACAAGGATTCTAGTGGGAGGCCCTAAGTCAAAATACAGCAGAGTTGGCTACTCTTTCCTGGTTCAGAAATCAATGAATCAGCAAACTAACTGGGAGATCTCCAAGTCAACTACAGAAGACAAATAGTGAGCTCTTGAACAAGTGGGTATTGAACAAGTGGTGGGGAACACCAACCCAGCATGAAAAGGAAGCCAGCAGCACTGGCCACTGGGCAGTGTAAAAAGCTGTCTATCATTCTACAGAGGAAGATAGACAATCTTCCCTTTTTCCCAAGAGCAGATCTCAACCTTTACAAATGAGCAAAAATGCAAAAAGAGCTCAAACCATAGATGACTTTTATGGAGTCAGGGAAGAACAGACTTCAAAACCAGAGAACACTAAAGGCAAAATGTCTTTAGATGAAGTCTCAAAGGGTGATATGAGTTGGTCTTCAACTCGAAAGGCTCTCTCAGAAGAATTCAAAACGGATCTTAAAAGAGAGAAGAAAATGGGGGAAGGAAATGAGAGCTTTGGAAAAGGAAATACAAAAATTGTCTGAAGAAAACAACTTCTTAAAAAACACAATTAGTGAAATGGGGGAAACCATACTGAAGAAAACCACTCCTTAAAAATAGATTTGAGGGACAGCTAGTTGGTGTAGTGGACAGAGGACCAGCCCTGAAGTCAAGAGGACCGGAGTTCATATCTTGATACTTCCTGGGTGTGTGATCCTAAGAAAGTCACTTAACCCCAATTACTTCAGCAAAAAAATTATATTTGGCAAATTGGAAAAAGAAAACAACTCCTTGAAAAACAGAATTGGTGAAGTAGAAAAAGAGAACAATTCCCTAAAAATAGAATTAGTGAAATAGGAAAAAAATTCTGATGAACAAAACAACTAATTTAAAAGTTCAATTGGCCAAATTCAAAAGGAGGTTAAAAAAGCTAACTGAAGAAAATAATTCACTAAAAATTAGAATTTAACAAATGTAAGTGACTCATCAAGAATGATAACATCAAGAATCAAACAAAACCAAAAAACTGAAAATATAGAAGAAAATATAAAATTCATTAGAAAAACAACTGACCTGGAAAATAGATTGAGGGGAGACAATCTAAGAATTTTTGGACTACCTGAAAACCACAAAGAATAAAAAATCCCAGACAACATCTTTCAAGAGAGAAACATCAAGGAAAACTGCTCTGATGTCCTAGAACCAAAGGATAAAATAGCCAATGAAAGAACCCACTGATTACCTCCTGAAAGAGACCCCAAAATGAAAACTCCAAGGTATATTGTAGCTAAATTTTAGAATTAACAGATCAAGGAGAAAATATCGCAAGCAGCCAGAAACAAACAATTCAAATATTGAGGAGCCACAATCAGGATTACTCTGGACCTAGCACCTTCCACTTTAAAGGATTCAAGAACTTGGAATATGTTATACTAGAGGGCAAAGGAGGTTGGACTGCAGCCAAGAATCGACTACCCAGCAAAACTAAACATTATCTTTTGGAGAAAAAAATGGACATTAAATGAAATAGGGGATTTTCATTTATTTTTTATTTTATTTTTGATGAAAAGACTGAACAGAAAATTTGATCTTCAAATACAGAGATGCATAAAAAGGTAAAAAGGGAAGAAGAAAAACTTTTTTAAAGGTTAAAATGTTTATATCCTTATATGGGAAGATGATATGTTTAACTCTTGAGAACTATATCTTTGTTAGGGTTATATTTAGAGGATATAGATATAATCTGATTTTATTATGATGATATAAAAAAGAAATTAGGGGTGAAAGGGGGATTACATTGGAAGAAGAAAGGAGAGGTAAATTGGGATAAATTACATCACATGAAGAGGCAATAAAGACCTATTAAAGTAGAGGAAAAGAAAGGAGGGGATGAGCATTGTTTGAACCTTAATCTCATCAGATTTGGCTCAAAGAGAGCATATCAAACATAATTAGTTTAATATAGAAATTTGTTTCACGCTATAGGAAAATAAAGGGGAAAGGAAAGGAGGCAGTTCATAGAAGAAAGAACAGAAGTAGAGGGGGTAAAAAGATAAGAAAGGGGAAAGAGTCTGGAAAAGGGGAGGGCAGATTAAAGGAGGTGGTGGTTAGAAGCAAAACACTGGTGAGGAGGGAAAGGGGGAAAGGAAAGAAAAAAGTATAACTTGGGGAAAATAGGATGGTGGGAAATACAGTTAGTAATTTTTAACAGTGAATGTGAATGAGATGAACTCTCCCATAAAAAACAAGTGGATAGCCATAATCCTAGAATATGTTGTTTATAGGAAGCACATTTAAAACAGAGTGGTACATACAGAGTAAAGGTAAAATGCTAGAGCAGAATCTAAATAAAAAATAGCAGAGATAGCAAGCCTGATCTCAGATCAAGCAAAAACAAAAATAGATCTAATTAAAACAGATAAGTAAGGAAATTACATCTTGCTAAAGGGTATCATAGATAAAAATAAAAATAAAGAAGTTAGGTATGATAGACTTTTGGAGAAAAAAAAGAAACATACTTTTTCTTGGTGGCACATAGAACCAATACAAAAATTGACCATGTATTAGGGCATAAAAACCTCAAAATCAAATGCAGAAAGGCAGAAAGAATAAATGCCTCTTTTTTTCAGATCATGATACAATAAAAATCACTTGTAATACAGGACCAGGGAAAAATAGACCAAAATTATTTGGAGATTAAATAATCTAAAGCTAAAGAATGGGTGGGTGAAACAATAAATCATAGACACAATAATTTCATCCATGAGAATGGCAATAATGAGGTAACATACCAAAATTTATGGGATGAAGTCCTTAGGGGAAATTTTATATGTCTATATGCTTACTTGAATAAAACAGAGAAAGAAGATCAATAAACTGGGCATACAACTGAAAAAGCTAGAAAAAGAACAAATTAAAAGCCCCCAAATAAATACCAAATTTGAAATTTTGAAAATAAAAGGGGAGATTCATAAAATTGAAAGTAAGTAAACTATTGAAGCAAAACTAAGAGTTGGTTTTATGAAAAAAAATAACAAAATAGATAAAATGTTAGTTAATTTGATTAGAAAAAGAAATGAAGATTCTTTAAAAATTTTTAAAATTTATTTCTTAATAATATTTTATTTTTCCAAATACATGAATAGTTTTTAACATTCATTTTTGTAAAACTTTTGAATTTCTATTTTTTCTCTCTACCTACCCCCTCCCTAAGACAATAATCAATAGGTTAAATATTTGCAAATTCTTTTTCTTTTCTTTAAAAAACAATTGGGGTTAAGTGACTTGCCCAGGCTCACACAGCTAGTAGTAAGTTTTAAGTGTCTAATCCCAGATTTAAACTCAGGTCTTCCTGACTCCAGGGCTGGGGTTCTATCCACTGTGCCATCTAATTGCCCCGTGCAAATACTTTTAAATATATTTCCATATCTTCTTATGCTGTGTTATACAAGAAAAATCAGATCAAAAGGGGAAAAGCCGTGAGAAATAAAGGAAACAAACAAACAAACAACAACCACCAGAAAAAAAAAAGATGAAAATACAATGCTTCAATCTACATTCAGTTTCCATAGTTCTCTCTTTGAATGCAGATGGCATCTTCTATCACAAGTCTATTGGAGTTGCCTTGAATTACTGCATTGTTGAAAAGAGTCACATCTATCAGAATTTATCCTCACATACTCTTGCTGTTGCTGTGTCTTGGGCTCACTTCCCTTGGCATAAGTTCATGTAAGTCTTACCAAGCTTTTCTAAAATCAGTTTGCTCCTGAAGGAATGAAGATATTTTCTAAGAAACTAGGGAAGATTTGGATGAACTGATGCAGGGTGAAGTGAATAAAAGAAATAAAACTCTGAAGACTATGACATCAACATTAAAAAGAACAAATTTTAAAATTGTAGCTTTTTATTGACCACACATATACATGGGTAATTTTTACAACATTGTCCCTTCAAGATCTAACTCAGTTTCAGTTGATCAAGGATGGACAGAAGCAGCTACACCCAAGGAAAGAACACTAGGAAATGATTGTAAACTGCTTGCATTTTTGTTCTTCTTCTGAGGTTATTTATACCTTCTAAATCCAATTCTCCCTGAGCAACAAGAAAACTGTTCGGTTCTGCACACACATATATTGTATCCAAGATCTACTGTAATCTATTTAACATGTATAGGACTGCTTGCCATCTGGGGGAGAGGGTGGAGGGAGGGAGGGGAAAAATCGGAACAGAAATGAGTGCAAGGGATAATGTTGTAAAAAATTACCCTGGCATGGGTTCTGTCAATAAAAAGTTATTTAAAAAAAAATATTGTCCCTTGCACTCACTTCTGTTCCAACTTTTCCCTTCCCTCCCTCCACCCCCTCCCCTAGACGGCAGGTTGTCTCATACAAGTTAAACATGTTAAATTATATCTTAGATACAATTTATGTGTACAGATCCGTACAGTTCTCTTGTTGCACAAGAAAAATTGGATTCAGAAGGTAAAAATAACCTGGGAAGAAAAACAAAAATGCAAGTAGTCCACATTCATTTCCCAGTGTTCCTTTTCTGGGTGTAGCTGATTCTGTCCATCACTGATCAATTAATTGGAACTAAATTTGTCAAAGACATCTACTTCCATCAGAATGCATCTTCATACGGTATTGTTGAAATGTATAATGATCTCCTGGTTCTGCTCATTTCATTCAGCATTAGTTCATGTAAGTCTCTCTAAATCGCTCTGTATTCATCATGCTGGTCATTTCTTACAGAACAATACTATTCCATAACATTCATATACCACAATTTACCCAACCATTCTCCAATTGATGGGCATTCATTCAATTTCTAATTTCTAGCCACTACAAACAGGGCTGTCACAAACATTTTGGCACATACAGGTCTCTTTCCCTTCTTTAAGATCTAAAAAGAACAATTTTGAAAGACAATTTTGATAAGCATGATGATCAATCTTTATTCTAAAAGTTTGTGGGGATTAAAATTAGCCTACCTACAGTAAAGATAATGAGCTCTGAGGCAATGGCATTTTATTAAAGTGTTCATGGTCCCTTCTGGTGAAGTGGCACACAGATCTTCCTCATGATCATGCCTCCTCCTTTCAAGACCCTATTTTTTTACAGGACTAGATGTCCAGTCATTCCAAATACAGAATAATTCTACTAATTAGCATGTAACACATAAGCTATAAGAAAATGTCAGCAGGGTGACAAGTTGGGTGAAGTAAGGAACATCTTTACACAAGATGGAGAGGCTTCTTCTTTGGCTGATCAGAAGGAAATGGGATAAGCTATCACAGTCAGTGACCTAGGTGGTCATATTATGGTCATCAAACAAAGGATTATTACAGAGGCCCAAAAATATATTGGGGGACTTTCCATGTAGTTGTGATCTCTGCCATGCTGGGCTTGGTCACCATGATAAGTCAAAAAAAAAAAAAAAAAAGGAGGGCCTTTAGTTAATTTCTTATAGTTAAACAAGTGAACTTAGAACCTATCTCATATGTCTGGATCCTTATATACAGAATTTTGATATGATTCTTTCAAATTGATTAATACTGATTGGAATAGAGTAAGGGTCCAAATGATTACTTGTCATGGTAATTTCCATGAAAAAACCCATCTTCTGAACAGAGTTAATATACCAATACGGAAATGAGACAAATACATTTTTAGAGATGACCCTTATGGAAATTTGTTTTGTTATATTTATGTTTATTTCTTATAAGAGATTTAATTTACTTTTATTTCTTTAGTAGAAGTGGTTATGTAAAAGGACAAAAATATGCATGATAATCCAAAAAATGAATAATAAAAAAAGAATACCTCGGGACAGCATGCCATAGTGAATAGAGCTTATCTCAGAGCCAAGAAAATCTGAATTCAAATCATACCTCTGACACATTGGGTAGTGTGAACCTAGGCAATTCACTCAACCTTTCATGCACCAGAAACTCTTCAATTTTAACTTGAAGAAAAGATGCTGACTTGCATTTGCAGAGAGTTTTCTGGGCAGGGAATTTGCTATGTCAGTAAAATGACATGTCCATCCCAATATTTCAAGAACATTGCCCTGAGAACATCACTCCCAAATCTCTGCATCATTTTAAGCTTTTTTTTTTGCCTTATTCACTCTACAAATTCAATTTCTGGCCGTTTCTACCTTCATGACCTCTCTTGTTTGAATCTACTTCTCTCTACTCCTTCAGTCACAATTTTAGGTTTAATACTCATCCCTTCTCTCTTGAACTACTGGGAGACTTCTAATTGATTTCCCTGCCTTAAATATTTTCCCAATCTAAATGATCCTCCACTTGACTATCAAGGTAATTTTTCTAAAGCTTAGTTATTACCTGTGATGACCGCGTATTTTAAAATCAGCCGGAGTCAGGAATTCAGGTTAAGGGAAAATCTTCAATCTTTATTCTTTGTGGAGATGAAGGGGGATTGCGATAGCAATGTGAGCAGCTGCGACAGGAACCAGCCAGCAGTCTCTTTCCGCCTCTCTCTCTGCCCCTCTGCCTCCACCCATCAAAATCATCATTTTCTATACAACACATCAGGACTTGCACAAAGAGTGGGCGGGGGCCATTCTTTCTCCAAGCATATTTATTAATAGAGTATGGTCCAATTACTATTTAGCCTCACATGCTTGGGATCTCAGCGCATCAACTCGAGCTTCAGCCCATTACAATTACCATGTCACATTTAAAGGTTTTTGGAATTTAAAGCTCTTTGCAATCTAGTTCCTTTCTATCTTTTCAGCCTTTCAACATCTCATTCTCCTCTATGTACTTTTACCTGGGTACACTGTTCCTATCACGTGGCACTCCAATTCCCATCTCTAGGCCTTTATACTAGCTTTTTCTTATAGTGGGAATAATCTGTGCCCTCATTCCTTACCTCTGCCCCTCTGAAATCTCCCAAGATATACTGATGTTTACTGGCTAGGTTTCTTTCTCAAGGACCAGGGCTTAAACCAAAACCAATCTGATTCTAATTGGCCAACAATATATGCTAGGCCAAGTTCCATTTGATTCATTGAGTCCTGATTAATTTAGGTTGAATATGACCTGAATGTAAATAGCAATCATTTCTGCTTTGGCCAGAAACCTTAATTGTCTTCCTCTTCTAGATTAATTTATGTATTTAGATTTTTTTTGGACTAGGTAAAAGAGGCTTTGTCTCAATTGTTACCCAGCCTTAATCACTGAATGGGTAATTGCCACAGTCAGACTTTGATCTATGGAAAACCTTAGCTTAAAAAGACTCAGGTCTTCCACTGTATCCAGGGCTATGTCCAGTCATCCTAATCTCTATCTGGCTACTGGTCCCAGAAGTTCTGGAGGGGAAAGTGAGACAGATGACCTTGCACAGCCCTCCCTCACTTAAATCCAATTGCTTGCACATCATGGCAATGTCGAGGTTCAAAGGAGACCCCAAAAACATTGGGATTCTAGAATGGTATCACAAGATGTCTCAAAAGAATTTGTAAGCTCCTACTCACCTCCAAGTCAAGGGTCAAAATTTATTATAATTAAATGCCAATTGAAGCAAGCTAAGTTCCAAAGGAATTTAAGGACGAGCCAAAATCAAGAAGATAATTTTATAGGAAAGAAAAAAAGATCAGGTTCAACTCACTGATATGATAATTTTATAGTTTAGAGGTACAATTGAGATGTGTTAGGGGTGGGGTTATTGAACAGAGTCAGGAACAGCTCCCATAATTGAATTCGATGGCTTACTGACTAACAGATTGTTCTCTGCCAGCCAGCACTGTTTGTGGCACTCCCAAGGTCAGGCAGCCTTAGTGTTTCTCAGCCCTAGGAGCGGTACATCATCAGCATCACCTCCCTGATGTCATGGTCCTCTTTGAGAATGAAGGATAAACAACATCTCTGACTCAATTTCCCTAACTTCTTTCAAGACTCAGCTGAAATCTCACCACCAGGAGGTCTTTCCTAATGCTAATGCCTTTTCCCTTTCAGATTACCTTCACCTATTCATAGTTATCCCTTCAACAACTCAACTTTCCCCACTGAGATTGATATATTGAGGATTGGCATAAGACATTAAATGAAAAATTTGGGGAAGTTTTGTGGAAGTGGCAGATGACAGAAAATTTTAAAAGGTTAGAAATGCATCAAATATGGCATATGTATAGTATTGTATAATATTAACCCAAACTTTATAATAGGGTACCTTAAGCACCCCATAAAAGAAAAAGAAAAAATTTAGACTTCTCTGATACAAAGCAAGGGCTAAAAATTTTACTCAGATTTTCTATAACATGGGGGACACTTGTCCCTCCTCCCATCTCCTGTGCTGTTGAAGGCAATGAGGTTTGGCACAGGGCAGAGAGTTGTGGAAACCCCTTCTGGTCAGCGCAGGTCCTTCGTAAAAGAATTTACGAACTTGAAAAGTTAGACTGGCAAAAAGTTTATTGGCACTGAGATGTCGGCCTTTGTTAGGAAGCTAACCTCCTCAATGGCAAGGTCCTGACAGAAAAGTAAAAGTCTAGCAGAGGAGTTCTGGCAGGAAGGGGTTAACGCTGAAAAAAGAATGCCTTCTCAGCAGGCAGAGGGTCTTAGCAAGCTGCTATGCCAAGAGGAGAGAAAGAGGTTCCTTGGCATGGTATTTCTGATTTGGGTCTCTCTGTAAGGAGTGAGTTTAAGGAAACCTGTTATATGGGTAGCTCTTGGTGGGGGGCTGGGACACCCTGAGCTGATCAGACCAGGATTTCTTAATTGAATGAGAATTCAGAAATACAAAAAGATCAATGGGAATTGATTTGCCCTTGAATAGTGTTGCTTCTCTCATCCTGGGAGGATGGGTACTCTCTATATTCCTTAGAGCCTGGGAGATCCTGATCTCCCAGATCAAAAAGGGGACACAATTTAATTTTAAAGGTAACAGTTTCAGTAAAGGGAACACAGTTTCAGAGTGATAATTTTAAAGGGAACACAACTTCAGAAAAAGGGAACAGTTTCCCTCCCACTTTAAAGGGATAAGTGTACATATCTTGTATTTACTTAGTTACTTACATATTGAAATCTTCATTAGAATGTATACTCTTTGAAGGCAGATAGTGTTTCTTAACTTCATTTGTCTTTCCAGTAGTTAGCCTAGTGCCTGTCTGAAAGAAAGCACTTGATAAATTTTTGTTGACTAAATTTGACTTCAGTTGTTTCCCTAGTGAATTCTGAGTTAATAAAGTATTATTTTCATTATTCAGAAAGAAGACCAAAAATCATACCATGTGCACTACTGGCTATAAAAAAGGGGTTTTGAAGTTGTGTGGGACAGCCACCTTTAAAATCAGAGACTCTCAAAGTAAAAAGCAAAAAAGGATTTATTATGATCTCCAAAGAAAGGGCAACTCCCAACAGACAAGGTGTCAGGAGAGTGCAAAGTGCAAACACAGGATTATATAGACCCTAATGCAGAAGCCTGCACCCCTATTTTTGACCTTTTCTCCCATTGGCTGATAAATTCTGATTTACCCAGAGACAAAATATGGACCCCAGAACACTTTTTATCTACTAGATTAGGGATCCTCAAACTTTTAAAATAGGGGGCCAGTTCACTGTCCCTCAGATGGTTGGAGGGCCAGACTATAGTAAAAACAAAAACTTTGTTTTGTGGGCCTTTTAATAAAGAAACTTCATAGCCCTGGGTGAGGGGGATAATCTCCTCAGCTGCTGCATCTGGCCCTCTGGCCATAGTTTGAGGACCCCTGTACTACATACTTAAATCCTAACGAAAAGGGGTGGGGGAAGGAGGGAAATTTTTGTTTATCTAAGACAATTAAACACATGCAGCTTTTAGATATAGCTTAACTTGTTATTGCAAATTCTCAATCAGAGTATAGGTCAAGGCCACGTTCTTATGAGAGGTCTTCACTCAGTTTATCCCATTCAGTCCCTCTTTATTTATTAACCTTTGAAGACCTCTCACACCATTCTTGATACATTTCCTCAACCATCTCATCCTCAGTCTCCAATCCCTCTGGACCTGGTTTCTCTTTTTTCTCTCCTGGGGTCCATCCTGATCCTTTTAATACTCCAAGTCTAACTGGATCTTCCCCTCCAGGTTGTTCAGTCTTTACCATCCTGGCTAGTGATATCTGTACTACATGACTCTGCTTAAAAAATCAGGTACTAAAAAAAACCTGTTTCCACTAGCTGCCTCCAGACTAAGACCACCAAGAGGTATTAAACAGAGAGGATCAGGTCTGGATGGGACATGGGCCAATTTTCTGATGCCTTTGGCAATTTTATCATCAGTTTTCACACAGTAAGTGGGTAGATTTAATTTCCCACAAATTCTACCTTCTTCAGCCAGCAAGTAGTCTAATACCAATCTATGCTGGAGTACTACTTCTCTAGTCTGAGTGGTCCGGTCTGTTAATAAATTCAGTGCCTTTGTCATCTGGTTAATAATTATTTCCACCATGGCCTAGACTCTAATGAGCCTATTCAACATACAAATTGGGGTTCTATATTCCCAATGTCCTTCTGGGGTCATCTATCACTTCAATCACTCTTCACAAATAAAGATGCCTATCAGGAAAGTCAGCAACAACAAAAATGCTAAAAAAAAATCAAACCAAACCAAACCAAACCAAACCAAAACAAAACAGACAGCCATATGTATCTAGCAACAGATAGATTACTAGGCCAAATACTTACTTAAGATATAATAGTCACATATTTTCAGATAGGAAACTGCAAGATCTTACATACTTGAATTGTGCTCCTAGTGTCTACTGAACACTTGCCCTGATTATAGAAATTTGCTATAAGAAGAAAAAGCAAGAACATGATTATAATCAAAAACTAGTCCTTTAAGCCTCAGCCTGAGAGCACATATATATATATATATATATATATATATATATATCAGAATAAAGTATTTTTAGTTCAGTTTGACATTAGGTAATTATATGCAATAACAATTCCACCTTATAGTCAGACTCAGGAATAATCAGGTGGGCTCTTCTTCAAGGGAACAATACTGGAAAACTGAGTCAGAATGAACCTACCTTAAGTGGAGGCCAAGGTTGTCTTCCCAGCTCTTGCCCGGATACCAATTTCCACCTATAACAATTTAGGATCATATTCCTCTGAGTAGTTTATGGCATATTCCTTTTAGATGGTGGCTTACTGGCTTCATGATTCATCAGTCAATCATATCTGAATTCAAAACTCTAAATAATATCAGCTACAGTCCCAAGAGATTTTATCTCAAATGGCAAGTCTCATTAATCAAAGCTTCAGATGAATCTAGCTCTGAATAATCACATATCTTAAATAAGTATTGACTAATCTTTCATTGATAATAGTAAGAGATTCATCCTAGAAAGCTCACAGTTTATTTTCATATTTAAGTAGATGGTTTTAAATTCAATATTACACAAATCATTTTACTTTAAGATGCTCAATAATACCTGAAAATGTTTTGATATAGATTGGTTAACCATGTTGAAGGAGACAAAGACAAAGGGACAGCTTTAAAATGATCAATTAAAACTTACATAGAATATAGAATAAACTGTCCTAATTTCACATTAAAGAATCCTATCAGAATTAGCATTAATAATTTCTTCCTTTTAAAAAATATTAATTCAGCTCCCTCTAATTGAGGAGTCCCTCTAAACTTTTCTGGAAATATAAATAACAGGTATAACATCAATATTGTTAAAATTCCTTTAAGCACAATTAATCCACTCTCAGCAAAACATTCCTAATTGCCCCGGTGCTAAGTTAATTTTAGAGGTTATAAATTGTCCTTAACAGTCCATTCTTGAGGTTCCTCCACAGGTCCTTCCACTCTGCTTCTTCCAGGAGTTAGTAAGCACCCACTCTCTTGGAACTGCAAACATCAAAGGTGTTGTCTGGGCCAATAAACTTTGCTTACTAAGGGGTAAAAGGGATGAGGACACTGCCAGTATATGATTCCTTAAAAACTCATCTTTTGCTTCCATAGAGGATCTTTCTCTTTCTCCTTCTAAATAAAATAAACCAATCTCATATGGGTAAATTCAGATTACTTCTGGGATCAATTCTAATCCTTTATCAAGCAATAGACAAACATTTGGTGCAAGGCAATTTAGTCTCTAACATAAATTTAGTAATCAGTTTCTTAAAAATCTGATTCATTCTTTCCACTTTCCCTGATGAAGGCAGTTGCCCAGGTGTATGAAATTGCCACTCAAATTTGCATTCCCTACCCATTAATTCTTATAAAACCTTAGAAGTAAAGTATGTTCCATTATCAGAATCATTGCTCTCTACCAATCCATACTTAGCTACATTGGTCTCTACCAATCCATACTTAATCCAATGTTATTTCACTAAACCCTCTTAAGGCAGCAGAGCTCAGGGGAAAGCTTTCACCCATCTTTGGTCCCCTCTAATCAGTAAATACTTAGTTTTCCCACTGATGTCAATTCAGTAAAATCTAATTTGAATATTCTGGAGCCAGGCTCCTTCTCTCTGTAGGGATACCTCCTCAATACCTTCTTATTTAGCTTTAGACATATTATGCACCTTTCAGATACAATTTATTTTGCAATTACACATATCTCTATTTGCCAAATTTTCTTGCTTTTATTTCGTTGTTAAAGGGAGAAAGCAAGACAAACTTTAAGATTCAGAATAGAGATAATATGTAAATAACTTTGGACCAAACTTCACAAAATTTATACCACATATCCAGCAGGACTGAAAAAAATGTTAAAGCATAACTCATACAATTTTTAACTTAAAATTACATCAAAAACATATTTAAACTTCTAATAGCAATATTTTAATAGTAATGCACACATATTTTTAAAAATTTTATGCCATAATAAACAAGTTCACAATTTTAACAGGCACTAATTATTAGTAATTATCTCATACAATTTTAAAGTCAGAATTCCAACCTCAACACACACAACCCCAAAATTTAAGGTGGCAGAAAACTGTTCTTTCAAGTCTATCTACAAGGGAGGGGAACATGCAAGAGGGGCTTTAAAAACTGGTAGACCTTAGGACCCTGTGTGAGGGGGAGGGGGATTGGAAAAATTTGGACCCAGGTGTCCAGCTGCAGGTCTGTGGACCAGTGACTATCCAACTCTCCCTGCCAGAAATTCAGAGGAACCATGTCAAAGATATTAGGGCACAAGCACAAACTCCAGAAGAATCCAGGTCAGCAAGGGACACCAGCCAAACAATGATAGATTCCACAAGCTTCTCCAACAGAGAGAAGCATGAAGAAAAGAAAAAAAGAAGAAAAATCCCAGAGAGGACATTTTTTTTTCTTTTGCAGTTTTTCTATAAGCCTCAGATTCAGGCCCCCAGAAGGCATTTAATCATGTAAATTAGGCCCACTTAAAAGTGCAGCGGACTAACTCAAATTACCTAATAGAGCGACAGAGCCAAGCAATTTAATAATTAGTCTCAAAAACCCCAGAATTTGCTAAAATGTTTTAGCAGTTCTATAATTGTAACTATTTCTACAGACCTAAATTGGCCAGTTCTAGGTCCACAGAACTGTCAGGCTATTTTTTTTTTCTTTTTGGTGTGGCAGTTAAAAACTTTTCCCATTTCAGAACTAGTCCTTTCTCTCTCTAGCTAAAAGCTATTTTCATAAGTCCAATTATGTACAAAAAAAGCACTTTTAAATCCCAAATAGCTAGATCTTTTCTGTTGTAAATCAGCTGACTGAGAGAAACACAGATGACAAAACACATGCGAGAAACACACAAATACAAACTGCTTTTCTAAATCAATCAAGCTCTTATTCTTGGCTCCACCTTGGGGTAGAAGCCAGGAGGGGAGTTCTGGAGCTTTGGCCATAAGAGCCCACTAGTTGGGTATTAAAAACTCCTTTGAATTACACCCAGCCTTCGGTGAGGGCTAATCGTTCCTCCAAGTTGAGTGCCTGCCCAAACAATACAACCTTTTTTTATCCTTATAAATTTTGGTACCTTATCCCAATTCATCCTAAAGAATTTATCTTTCAGGGACACTAGATAAGTTTTTTAGAACCAACTACCTTTTATTGTTATTTTTCATTGCTTCACAGTATTTTGTCCTTTTTGATGGAGGAATCATCCAGTCTTACCAAAGGAAAATGGGAGCACCATTATGGACTTTAACTATTTAAAATCTCCCAATCCCAATCCCAGTCACTCAGGCAGCTCACCAATTTTTGTCAAAGGGAAAGTTCTCTTATGAACCCTAAGCACTTAGTGTCACTCCCCCTTTCACCAGTTTCTTGCCTTACCTGGATTATATACAATTTACTTGACTGACTTCAAACTTTGCAGCTGGATTACTGAGCCAAATTAATCCGCTATTTTTGCTAACACACTTCCACTTTTGCTTTCTCCAAGTGTCTCTCTTTGGGAATTTACCTGATCAGAGGGAACTTCCTGAGCTGAGTCCAAAGACCACCAGAGAATTCTCAAGAGGGTACCTGTCCAAGGATTCAGTATGGGAGAGGCCCCTCATGAACAGAACATATCCCAGACAAGCCCCCAAAATGGTGTGGGACAGTGACCTTTAAAATCAGATTCTCAAGGTAAAAAGCAAAAAAGGGATTTCTTATGATCCTCGAAAGAAGGGACAACTCTCAACAGACAAGGTGTCAGCAGAGGAGTGCAAAGTATAAAATGCAAACACAGAATTATAAAGACCCTAATTCAGAAGCCTCCACCCCACCTTCTGATCTTTTTTCCCATTGGCTGGCAGGTTTTAATTTACCCAGAGACTAAATATGGATCCCAGAACACACTTTACCTATTAGGTATTTAAATCCTAATGAAAAGGGCGGGGGGAAGAGATAGAAGGGAAATATTTATTTATCTAAGATAGTGGAACACTTGCAGCTTTTAACTATAACTCAAATTGTTACTGCAACTCTCAAGTCATAATTAGGTCATAAGTCTAAGCCACATTTTTATGAGAGGTTTTGACTCAGTTTATCCTACTTAGGCTTCTTTTTACTCTTACAACTTAAAAATGCGGGATAACATTGGCAAACATAAAATGCTGATTCAGGTTAGGACAATGGAAATTTATTTTATATTTATGAAAGGTATTTCTTGCTATGTTGTTAGGTCATTTCAGTTGTGTCTGACTCTTTGTGACCTTATTTTGCAGTTTTTGTGGCAAAGATACTGTAGTGATTTGCTATTTCCTTCTCTAGCTCTTTTTACAGATGAGAAAACAGGATTAAAATGACTTGTCCAGGGTCATATAGTTGTTAAATGTCTGATGCCAGATTTGAACTCATTCCTGAGCACTTCTTGATTCCAAGATCAATCTTCTATTCACTGCACCATCTAGCTGCCCCTTCATTTGCTATAGAAGAGTGAATAATGTGAATTCAGGAGAGTGATAGTGGAACATTCCTACTGCATCTTAGTAAAGGAGTGGTGAACTACAGTTGAGGAATGAGGCATATATTTTTAGATATGACCATTATATTGGTATTTTATTTTACTTATTATTATTATTATTGGTAAAAAGGGAATTATTCCTATATGTGGACTGGGGGTAAAGAGAAGTGAGTCAGTAGAAAATGACAATGACCTTAAAAAGAAGGGGGGGAATAATAAATTTAAAATATTGTAAAAGAGTAGTTGAGTAGGCTGAATTTCTTTTATTCTTCTCTTTTCATGGCTACTGTATCTACCTAGCTTCTTGAATTAGCTCCAGTGTTATTTGTTGTCTAACAATTCAATCATTACCAAAAGTGAAGGAAGGCTATATATATGATGATAAGAATAAAGCCTTAGTCTCTTGAATCCTCTGTAACTGCTTTCTCTTGGAGAGATAGAGATGCCAAAGAGGCAAGTACAGGTTCTCCGACACTCCTTCTTTCAAATATTAAAAGTTTAATTTGACAAGGAAGATACATGTATCTAAACATCTGCTTTGCTATTGAATGAGCTTTAACTGATTTGTTCCATAACTTACACTACTATAATTGATTAAAAAAAACCCAAAATAAACAAAACAAAATACTTCCAGGAGTTTAAGAGTCAACAGAAAAAGGAATGTGTCTTTACAATGACTTCTCTCTTTCAGCTAGAGACAAAGCACATATTGGGCATCCAGCAGCAAATATTTGTTGAAATTTGATTAATATATTCTGGGAACAACAATAATTACTGTGACTATTATTGTCATTATTTTCACCCTATTTGAAAACTGCAGAAGTTACTTATTTTAATCTCATATGCTAACTTCCGATTCTGAGGGGAATCATTTGAGGCTGTCAGAATATAAACATACAAAGATATCTCTACAATGTTCTAGAGTAAGGGACCATATTTCTTTAACCTCCAGCTCAAAATAAGATTATACTCTACATTTTGGGAAAGGGGGTGGACCTGGGTGTGAAAGTGAGGCCCTAGAGATGGAGAATTTGTTTCAGTAAAACAATCATACAATCAAACTACTACACACTTGCAAGGGTTAGCTGCCCGTTATGTAGATTGAACAAAGGGAGAATAAAAAAATTCTGCCTTCTGAATGTCATCAGGTGTCCAGTTGAGTTGAAAGTGCTGGCGACTCTTCTGGGATCTGATCCAGAAGTCAAGAGAGAACCATTAGAAGGTTTTGGGGGGGGGAGGAGGTTGGGAAAGGTGTCGGGCTGTGATGCGAGCCCCAGGAAGAGGTAACCTTTTTTAGCAGATGCGCCTCTGGCCGTCTGCATGACCGGTGGGCGAGTGAGGGGGGAGCAGCAGAGGAATGCCATCTGCCACAACGGAGCCGCGGGGGGCACCTGATTTGTGCACACGGAAGAGAGGACACCTGATTTAGGAAAGGGGCCACTCAGCGGGAAGGCGCTTATTTGGAGCCGAAGCGGCGGGGAGGGCGAAGGATGGCTGCCTGGGCAGAAGGTATTGCCACTTTCCAGCCTGGGTCCGCGGCCAGCAGTCCGCGTGCCCTGGCGCCTGGATGTGTATGTATGAGGGGCGGGGGAAAGGGGATCGGAGAGGAGAGATTGCTCCAGCCTCAAGTCTGCTAGGGAGCCGGGAGGGAGCTGGATGCGAATTTGCCGGATGCGAGCAGCAGGCGGCAGCCTTGGCCTTGCCTTGAACAGGCCTGCGGAGCCGGGTGATGTCAGTAGTGGCTGGGCTGGCAGCAGTCTGTACTTCCTGTATAAAGGAAGGCTCGTCTGCAAACACCACTAGCCAGTCCCAGCTTCTTTTGACGGAGCAGTCGCCGCCACCAAAGAAGCAGCAGCAGCGGCGGCGGCAGGATTGTCAAATTCGGGAGCCAGCTGTCCCCCCCCTCCCTGGCTAATCCCTTCCGCTTCCCGGGATCCTGGCTTGACATCTCCGGACCCAGGAGCTGCATGAGTGTGCGTGCAGAACAGCGGAAGAATGGCAGTCCTCAAACTCACCGACCAGGTACGAGGGGGAGCCCCGGGCGGGCCGGAGCGGGAGGGGCTCCCCAGCCACGCAGCCGTGGCCGCCGGCTCCGGAGAAGCTTCCCCGGCTCCCGGAGAGGTGACCGCTGCCCCGCTCGGCCGCCCCGGCGGGGGAGAGGGCGCACCGCTGAGGAAGATGAAGATGAGGCTGAGGATGGGGATGGGGAGGGAGGCTCGCCTGGGCTACCGGCGAGCTGTTTACATAGGGAGAAGGGGAGGAGTGTGTAGGGCTGTGCGCTGCCTTCTAAATCCCGGCGTTTCCCTCTTCTCCTCCCCCTTGCCCTCCTCCCCGCCCTGTGCCGTCGGAAATGCCCCCGCTGGTCTCGCTCTCCCCCATCCCTCCCTCTAGCAAAGCGCAGGAGGGGAGGGGGGTGACTGACTGTTTGGGTGGTTCTGGGGTGCAGCCTAGATCCGTGTGTGTGTGTGAAGGGAGTGCTTATATGTGGGCTAAGATCCGAGACGGAGCGAAGGGGGAGGGGAGGCTTTAAGGTTCTCCCCCGGGCTAATAATGTGCTGCGTAGTGTAGGCTAAGTCAGATTTTGCATTCGGTAGGAGAAGCCATGCAAATACTAAGGAGAGGGGGAGGATACTGCATGGCGGGGAGGGACAGAAAAAGAGAGCGAGAAATATAGATTGGAGATACCTCAATGAACCAATCAAGTAGAATAACCCAGGCTGTTTCTCTTTTAAGGCATATGTGTGGTTAGCCAGTATTTATCCGTTTGACATTACATTCTGACTTCCTCTTAAACTGCCGTGTGTGTGCGTGTGTGTGTGTGTGTGTGTACCCTTCAAGACTGATTTTCGGGCTCTAGCTAGTGCTCGGTTCTCTTCTTGTGAAATGCGAGGGTATGAATGTCCGTCTGGTGTCCCTAACTGGTGGTAGCTTGAACCCCTGCCTTGTCGATTGATTAGTCTACTTTCCTTCCTCCCTGACATGCTACCCCTTGCTGCTCTATATAGTATTTGCCCGGAGGTGGTCTGCTTATTTCCAGGCTGGTGAGATTTGTGCGCCTTCCAGGGGCCCACCCTTCCCTCATTCTCCACTAAGTAAAGGGGATTAAAGCACGCCACCTTTGTGTGTGTGCCCTGCTACCTTTCATAAATCGATCTTTATGTACAACCGACCAAGTGACTGATCAACTCCCCTTTGATTTCTTCCACAAAGCGCTAGCTCCCCCCAATCTCCGCCAGATAATTTATTATGAAATGAACATTCTGAAGAAGGAAAAGCCTGTGCTGGAATTCTGAGTAGAGAACTCATCTTGACACTGACACGTGTAATTAAACCTATTTTATGGCCTTTCCCACCTCTTAGGAAAAAACATGGCCCTGTCTCACCTCAGTCTTTTAAGAGAGATCGAAATGATTAGTTAGTTGTTTAGTCTAAGACACTGAATTTTAGGCCTGTCTCTCCAGAGACATAAGTGAGATTAATTACCATAATGTCTAGTAACGATTTTTCTTTTTATGTTAAAACATGAATCCAAAGTTTCAGAGATCTTTACAGACTATTACCAATAGATTCATGCCTAAGATTTTTGTTTAATATACATACACTTAGCAGGAAGAATACAACTGGTGATTGGAATTAATTCTTGCCATTGGTTTTAAAGCATTTAAAATGTTTTGTAAGTTGATACTAGGTTTTCCACTGTCTATTTGGTTCATGTACTTTGCCAACTGTTAGACATTCCCTTGTTTTATTCTGCTAATTTTAGTCTGTCTTGGTCAGACATCTGTTCCCATATACATTCTGATGCTTTAGTATTTGCCCATCAATTCCAAAATCCCCCAAATGTAATTTGTATGTATGCAGAGTAAAGTCTCTTTAAATAAGGTTTACTTCATCACATGCTTTAAAGATAATTTTAATATGGTTAAGTAGTATTTGCTTTATATCTCAACTGCTTTAAAATTAGTGCTTTTTAAACAAAGGTATATACACTGGATAAAAAGTTATTTACTTACAATAATCTTTTCATACTTATCATAGAATTTATCTCATACTATTATATTCTGGAATGTCTTTGGATTTATTTTTTTTAGCCTTGGAAATAGAGCCAGGGAAAGAAAGTTGCCAAAGCTTCTTAAACCTTTTCCACTCATGACCTCTTTTCATCTCAGAAATTTTTTCATGATCCCAGGTATATAAAATAAGTATACAAATCGAACATTTACTGATAATAAACATTTTGCACCCCCAAATTCAGTTATGAGACCCCATAATTGTGGGGTTGAGGACCAAGTTTAAGAACTTGGGACCTATATAACTGTTTCTACCTGATACATGAAATGCAACTGAGAAATAGTGAGGTTCAGGTAACTTTTTGGGGAAAAGGATTGAAGGTTACATGGAGCTGCTGGGGATAGTAAAGACAAGTAATAAATGGGTTTGTAGGGCACTTGGTACAGGAAGTGAGGTCTTTTCAGGCTTTATAAAGCTTTACCATTTCAGGCTAATGCTCTAAGTTCTTGGAATCTTTTTCACAGTTCCTGTGAAAGCTTGAAACCTTTGCTTAAACCTCAGCTTGAAAAATCTTCTCATCATTCTGAGTAGAGAACAGCTGTGGTTTTAAACAACTGCTTTTTATTTTTGTGATGGAAAATGTTTCTATTTATTAAAGACTGAGGTTATTTTTTTTTTCTTTGTTTCATATTTTGTTGTGTGAAGTGAATCTCATGGCTCTTGAATTTTCCTCTGACTCTCTCTTGGTTACTAGTTTTATAAGCTGCCAGTCTTGGTTTGTTTTTAAATATTTTGAAAATAAGTGTTAAATGATAATGTTATAACCTCAGTTTTGTTACTATTAGCTTGTTTGGGTGAGGATAATCATGGCTTGAATCACTAGATCCTATAGTAACCTCTTAATCATTTAGCGAAAGGAAAAATGAAATTTCTTGTGTCTACTGGGGATGAAGGGAAGGCGTCAATAAGTAAAGGGATGGGCATGCAGGTGTAACTTCTTTTTCCCTGTCATGAAAAATAATTTGAACTAGTAAGACTTATTCTGGAGATTGAGATTTGGCCCTAGAGTTATAGTTTTGGTACGATGGAAAGAAGATAAGAAGGGTCAGGAGAGCTTGGCTGGTTTGCCACTTATTTGAGTGACCTATGGCTAGTCATTTAATTTTTCTTTTTGTTAGTTTCCTTATCTGAAAAGCAAGTATGCTAATAATATCCCTATCTACTATTGTGAGGATCAAGTAAAGTTTTGTATGTGATAACTGTCTTCTTTAAAGTGCTATACAGATCACAACATGGGAATGATAACATCTGGCCTCCTTTCCTTCCCATCCCCCTCTTCTTTTCTCTCCTCCTTGCTGTTTAGAATGCATTTATTTTCAAGTCTAAAATTTCAATGCTAGGAACTTTTTGATAACTCCTCTGTGCCTGAGTAATCTTTGGTAGTTATCTTCCCTTCTCACCCCTGTCTCCAAGTATTACTTTCTACTTTGCTCCCCTTAGATGGGGATATATATATGTGTGTGTGTGTGTGTGTGTATGTATATATATATATATATATATATATATATATATATATATATGCATATACCTTAGATGGAATATATTGCTGGATCAATACTTAAAATCTTCCTGATTATGATAACCCATAGCTTGTGTGTTCCGTAGGCACAGATTTTGAGAAACTAGAGTCACTTTCATATTAAAATGGATGGTATTTAACTACAGAATAGACAGAATGCTATCAAGAGAGGCTATCAAGACAATTACATTTTAGATGAAATAAAAAGTGACTTTTTTGACTTGCTTCTTAGATGGAAAATAACACAATAAGGCGAAAATGCTTATAATTCTGATCCAGGGTTTTGGGGATCAAATTTTTTTTTCTAATATTTTCAAGACTAACATTGTGAAGTATAAATACCTTTGCTGCAACTTTAGCTTGGAACAATTTAAAAACCACAACATCAAGCATTCATCTAGAATGACAGAATTCTTTTTGGTCTGATTAATTTATATCATTGTTACCTGTGATGCTAATATTCCTTTTCTCTTCTAGCTTTCCCAAATTATAGGATTGGCACTAGGCAGAATGTTTCTATAAATTAGTCTTGCTCTGCTGTTCCTAGACTCTTATCCCAGCATTAAATGTTACTAAATATAAATAAATATTCATATTTCTTCCCTAGTCCAGTTGTAAAGCTTATCACTTATCTTGCAATGACAAAGGACCATGACTAGAATATTGCCTTGTTTCTCTTTGCTCCCTATTATTTGTTGCTGACTCTATCCTGTTTGATTCTTCATGACCCCATGGCCTATATAGCATGCTAGGCCCTTCTATCTACTATCTCCTGAAGTCTGTTCATGTTCATTGTTTCCATGCTAGTATCTATTAATCTCATTCTCTCTTGTCCCCTTTTCCTTTTGCCTTCAATCATTCCCCTTTCACTTTCTACCTTTGTACTTATTTGTATGCATGTCATTAACTTTTCCCCTTCTTGTTCCCTCTTTTAAACTATGCATTACTCAACAGCAGGGATCAGTCAGTGAATAAACATTTATTAAGTGCCTTCTATGTACCAGACACCATGCTAAAGAACAGGTCCCTTTTCATCTTTCACATCCACCTTGCACATACTGGGCATATAGTAAATACTTATTAAATTGACTTATGACCTCTAGTCATATTTAAGAGAGGCTAGTATAAAGGTGATAAACCAATTTCCTTACTTCTTTAAGCACTTGTATCTCTTAGTATAAACCTGATTTTAAGTAATGAAGCTAGTAGGCAAAGAACTAATCAAATGCCTATTTCTAGCATCTTACATGCCAGAAACAAACTGGGCAGTAAGAGTAATATGGTAAGAAGAAATGAGAATATGAGATAAGGTGTTTGCAATAGGAATGGGATGAGAGGCTGAATGCTAGAGAGATTGTAGGCATGGGATTGGCATGTCTTAATAACCAATTGAAGACCTTGGGAGAATATTTTGATGCTACAAATCATCAAAGCCTGTGCTTTGAGTCACAGGTAAGATGATAGTGACATTGACAGATTTAAAAAAGTTGGGGTGGGGAGAAGGTGAATTCAATTTTAGACAATTTAAAGTGCCAGCAGGCCATCTAGGTGGACATATAGGAAATTGGGGAGAGAGGGAAAGGCTGAAGCTCTAGGGAGAAGTTGAAGAATGATATAGATTTGGGAGTTATTAGCATAAAGGTGATTTTTGAATACATATCCATTGATAGAAGAAGAGGGGAGAACCTAGGACTTTGGAGGACTATCTTTATTCAGGAGATATGAAGATGACAAAAGAAGCAGGGAAGGAATAGTAGAAAGATAGGAGAAATACATGAGTATAAAGTCAAGGAAGCTAATGTAGGGCAGGAGGGGTCTGAGAGAAGAAGATGGACTGTGTACAGTACAATGTACACAGAAAGGTCAAGGAAGATAAAGAAAGAAGCAATCTCACTGGATAAAACAATAAGATTATTCATGGCTTTTCTGGGAGCTATTTTAGTAATGAGTCTAGCCTTATTTCAGGGGTTGAGTAAGTGTAGACTTTTCTTTCTTTAAGTGTGGCAATGAAGGAGAGACAAAAAAAGTTTGAGGAAGTAGGAGACTCAAGGGAAGGGCTTAAAAACATTTTTTTTTTTTAAAGTTGAAGAGACCTGACCATGTTTGTAGGCTGAGGAAAAGAAGCTGATAGGAGCATTTTGAAGGTTTATGTGTGACAGATCAATGAAGGTAGGTATAAGAAGTTACTGAGAGGATAAAATCAAAAGTAGAGGTGAAAAGATTAGCTTCGACTGGAAAGAGTGTTGCTTTGAATTGTGACCAAAAAAGCACTAGATTTGGGGTCAGAACATTTGAGTTTGAATCTCAACTCTGTTCCTGGCTGGATAGGACCAGGTAAGCCATCCTACCTTTAGGGACTTGGAAAGAACTATGGATCTGGAGGTAAAGCCTGTTAAAATCCTGGTTCTGTTACTTATGTGACCTGGGACAAATTATCTAACCTATCCCAATATCATTTTTCTTATATATAAAATGGATACTTTGTATTAAGTTATTAAAGCTTCTTCTTGTTCTAAAACCTATGATCCTAGGACAGAGAAGATGTATTGGGACATTTAGAGGAGAGATGTTATCTCCTACAAATAGTAAATATAAATATAAATAAATAAATAAAATAAATAAATAGGGGATACTGCTATATGAGGAGAGAATTTTAACACCTATTGTGGGGAGAGGTTTATATTTGAATAACAAAAGAGTAAGTAGACTTGCTGAATTGTAATGAGGGTTTAATTAAGATGAGAAACCGTAAATTTGCCTTGGATCCAGATAGCATGAGTTTGGGATTTAACAGTCCCGCCCCACCTCCATCTCCCAAACCCGCTCCCCAACAGCATTTGGCTACTTGGGTATATGAGCAGAAGCGTGGTAGAAGCTACCTTGAGTTGAGGGACTGGAGGGTGGAAATGGCAGGGGGAAGATACAAAAGGGAGAAAAGAGAATTATATGGAATGGGCCATACTCACCTTGAGGCCAGAATTGGGTTAAAAGACTAGGAGTATAGGGTTTCACTTCATATGAATCAAATGGCAAAATTCAAGAAGTGAATTATAGGCAAAACCAGCCCAAAGTCATTAGGGAGCAGTTAGTGGCATAGAATCAATTTGATAAATGGTTGTTCTAACCAGCTGTGTTATATATAGGTGGGGTTTAGTTATAACAAATGAAAACTTTTGTCAGGATTTTACATAGGATATGGTTGTTTAGCCAATTTTCCCAGAGTTTTAAATTAAGTAATTCATTATTTTTTTTTAAATACACATTGCTTTTCATGTTGGAAGAGAAAAATCGGAACAAAAGCAAAAACCATAGGAGAGGGAAAACAACAGTAAAGAGAAATGAACATGGCATGTGTTGATTTACATTCAATCTCCACAGTTCTCTTTTTGGATGCTGATAGCATTTTCTATCCAAAGTGTATTGGGATTGCCTTGGATCACTGAACCACTGAGAAGAACTAAATCTTTCATAGGTGATCATTGCATATTCTTGTTGTTATTGTGTACAATGTATTCCTGGCCCAGAGTTTTCTTCATCATATTTTAAGTCATTTTTACATGTACTTTGTTTTTCAAATCACTCTCATAATAATCCATATTTAGGAATGTTGTTGTTTTCAGACATGTGACTCCTCAGAATTCCATTGGGGGTTTTATTGAGAATGAAGAATAGAGTGGTTTGTCATTTCCTTCTCCAAATCATTTTACAGAGAAGGAAACAGAGGCAAACAGGATTAACTGATTTGCCTAGAGTCACAAGTGTCTGAGATTAGATTCTAACTCAAGAAAATCAATTTTCTTGACTCTAAGCCTGGCCCTTTATCCACTGCTACCTAGCTGCCCATGTTTAGGAATATCACCTTATATTTCTGAAGCACAAGTCTGACCTCTTCACTGCTCAAGACACTTAAGTGGTTTCTTAGAGCCCTAAAATGAAATGCAGACTGGGTAATTTTTTGGGTATTTAAAGCCTGGTCATGGTGTGTAGGCTAATTACATGCTGTTTTGTCCACTCTTCCTCTCCCCCTTCCAATTCTGCGTTCAATCCATTTCATTCTATTGTCTGTCTCTCTGACTTTGAACAAGCTATTCTTTTTGCCTGCCATCTCAACTTTGTTTTTAAATGCCTAACTCCCTTCAAAGGTCAAGTACTTCCTCTTACAAGAAGCTCTTCCTAATTTCCCATCTGAGAGTGTTTCTTTCCACCCTGTAATTAACTTTGTATTTACTCGTGCACATATTATTTGTCCTAAGTAGACTGTAAACTCCTTGAGGGTAAAGATTGCTTCATTTTTTGTCTTTTGATTCCTCAGTGCCTGACCCACAAAAGCTACTTAATATATGCTTGTTTAATTGAATTGAACCAAATATATGTGGTATAAGTATTATTATCATTTTGTAGATAAGAAAATTAAAACTCAGAGAGGCTAAGGGACTTGTTTAATAAGTGCCACAAAAAACACTTTTGGTACTAAATTCTTCCATCCTCAGCATATGGAGTAGCCTTTGTTTGATAATTAGTCCCACTAAATCACAGCCTGGACAAAATGGTCAAACCATCAATAATAATAATAAAAAAGAATTGATGAGGTGATTGCTCTTTGGATTCTGCATCTATTTCTTATTACTAAAAATTAAAAATTGGACATTGGTTTAGGGTAAATTCCTCCTGAATAGTTTTTGTTTTGTTTTGTTTTTACTTTGGAGATATTATAACTATAGCAAGACTTTTCCAGGCTTAACTGGTTTATGATTTTAATTAATTGCCTCATCCCCCTTCTGTCTAAAATATTGTTTTAAAGGTTGACTACCATTTCTGCCTCTGGAACCTGTGGGGCATATTGCCAAGCATCTGACAGAGACTTTGAAAAACATAAAATCTGACTAGAGTACTAGTTGTGGCTTGAGTGTTTCATATTTAGTACATTAAAGTGAAAGAATCCAAGTTTAAATCTGTTACCATCTCATTGACTTAAGTCAAAAGTTGTGTGTAATTTTAAGTATAATTTGAACTGGACAAGGGCTTAAAACTTTTTCAACTCTTGACCCCTTTTTGCCTTAGAAATTTTTACTGCACCTTGGGTATATAGGAATATAAAATGGTTATACAAACATTTACTGATAATAAATCATAATTTTGCAACCGCCATATTCAGTGACATGAACCTATGTGGGGTTGTGACCCACAATTTAAGAAGCTTTGGATTATATGACCAATAAAGACACTTTCAAATTTGAAATTCTATGTGAAGACCTTGTTTATTCTAGTTCAGTAACTATGGACTTTATCTAGTTTGAGTAATTACCCCAGCATTTTGCCTATAGTTCAATTTCCTTTTTCTCAAAAGAACTAAGTGTTCCTCCCTGGGCATCTATACCTTTGGGTTAAAGAGAATGAAGACAGAACAGAAAGAGTTGCAATGACCATTTCCAAGAAGGTGTGAAATCTCAAAGCCCACATGATGGGCATGTATTAGCACTGATCCATAGAAATTACCATGTTTGGAAAGTAGGAATCTGAACCCTCATGTGCTTTTTAACACGATCATCTCTGATTTTCCTGGACCATTTTTCATAGGGACAGTGCCATATTTTTACTATGTGAGCCAATGACAGACACCCTGAGAGGGCTGGAATTCCACTTGGTCTTTCTAAATGTGCATTACATATAAAGTACACCCCATTCAAATACATAAGAACCCTACAGGTCAGAATTTCTTTTCACTGAATAATATTTAACTTATCTACTTACCCAGAACAAAGCTATTTCATGGCCATTATTAAGTCTTTGGCTGACCTATAATATTCTATTAAAAGATTTGGGGTAAGACATAGTCCCTATTCATGGTAGAAGATTATTTCTTTTATGTCTATGGGCTAATGTTATAGGAAAGAAAAGTAATTGCAGATAGTGTTAATGAGTAGACAGAAATGAATCTTGGAAAAAGGGAGATCCTAAATTGTATTATTACCAGGAATAAGGCAACTAAGCACTTACAAATAATACTCTGTTTTGTAATAATATGTTCATTATTTGACAAAATTCAAAGCAATTTTAATATTCCATCAAGTTCATCATACTAAGATTCTGCCTATGTTTCTCCATCTTATTTGGGCCTCTTTTAGAAGGGAAACAATATGATTTCTGTCCTTTTTTTTTAGTAAGGACACCAAAGCTTCTCAAAGGGGTAATGTTAATAGTATTTTATTTTTCCAAATCCATGCAAAGATAGTTTTCAACATTCACCTTTGGAAAATATTGTGTTCCATATTTTTCTCCCTTTCTCTCCTTACCTCCTCACCAAGAAAGCAAGCAATAGGTTAAATGTGTGCATTTTTTCTAAACATATTTCCATATTCATCATGTGGGGCAAGAAAAATCATATGAAAAGAGGAAAAAACTGAGAAAAAGAAAAAAAAACAGGCACATAAACAACAATAAAAAAGTTTAAAATACTGTATTTTGATTTACATTCTGTCTCCATAGTTCTCTCTGGATGCACATGGTACTTTCCATCCCAAGACTATTAGAATTGTCTTGAATCACCTCATTATTGAAAAGAGTCAAGTGTATTACAATGATCATCACATAATCTTATTATTACTGTGTACAGTGTACTCTCTTGGTTCTGCTCACTTCACTTAGTATCAATTCATTTAAGGCTTTCTAGGTTTTTTTGAAATCAGCCTATTCATCAGTTCTTATGGAGGTATAATGTTCCATTACATTGTTATACCAGATTTATTCAGCCATTCCCCAACTGAAAGATATCCACTAAGTTTCCAGTTCCTTGCCACTATAAAAAGGGCCACTACAAACATTTTTTTCACATGTGAGTCCTTTTCTCTCTTTTATGATCTCTTTAGGATACAGACCCAGTAAAGATCCTGCTGAATCAAAGAGTATGCACAATTTGATAGCCCCTTGGGTATAGCTCCAAATTGCTCTCCAGAATGGTTGGATCATTTCACAACTCCACCAACAATGCATCAGTGTCCCAGTTTTCCTCCCCTCCAATATCCATCATTATTTTTTCCTGTCAATTTAGCCAATCTGAGAGGTTTGAAGCAATACCCTAATTTATATTTTTGTAATCAGTAGTGATTTATAGTGTTTTTCATATGGCTTTAATTTCTTTGTCTGAAAATTGTGTGTTCATATCCTTTGACCATTTATCAATTGAGGAATGGTTTGTATTTTCATATATTTGAGTCAATTTTCTATTTTGGAAATAGGTCTTTATCAGAAATACTGGCTGGAAAAATTTCCCCACAGCTTTCTGCTTCCTTTCTAATCTTGGCTGCATTGGTTTTGTTTGTGCAAATACTTTATAATTTAATGTAATCAAAATTATCCATTTTGTACTTCATAATGCTCTTGAGTTCTTCTTTGACCATGAATTCCTTCCTTCTCCACAGATCTGAAAGGTAGACAATCTCTTTAATTTGTTTATAGTATCACCCTTTATGTCTAAATTATGAACCCATTTTGACTTTCTCTTGGTATAGTTAGATGTTGATTGGTGCTTAGTTATTGCCATACTATTTTCCAGTTTTCCTAGCAATTTTTGTCAGTGAGTTCTATCCCAGAATCTAGGGTCTTTGGGTTTGTCAAACACTAAATTATTATAGTCATTGACTATTGTATCTTATGAATCTAGCCTACTAATTCACCACTCTAATTCTTAGCCAGTACCAAATGGTTTTAATGACTGCTGCTTTATAATATAGTTTTAGGTCTGATATACCTTCTGCTAAGGGGTAATATTAAGTACAGTTACTCAGAGGAGGATACTTAATATTGGGGGGGGGGTTGTGAAGAGCCTAATACTATGTTCACTTGATAAATTTGGACAAGAAAAGGCAGGACATATGATGGGGACAGTATGAATCAAGAAGTCAGCCTCTGTGGAAAAAAAAATCTTTCCTTTCCTTTTTGAAGATCAAATATGCTAATATATGTGAAGAATTTTGCAAACTTTTAAATGATGTATAGATTAGTATGAATAATAAGCATCACAGCTAGGATTCAAGTCCGTCTCCTCTGACTCCAAATCCATTGCTGTTTTCATTCCACCATAATTTGGCAAAGCATGAAAATGATCTTTTCAATCATATACATGTTTTTAAAACTAATAGACAGCATTATATTATAACATATTAAAAATAACAGCAGTGTTTTCTGCACGAATAAATCATTGTGGGATCAGAGAGCTATTCCTCTATCTTCTTTGGACTCTACCATTTTTCTGTTCTCATTCTTCTCTTGACTTTTTTTCCCCATTACTTCTCATAAGATGAAAGATAGCAATTCAGTAAACATATTATGCTATCTTGTTGTTCAAAAGACACCTATGTTCTCTGATCTGCTGCCAAAAATAAGTAAGCTTTTGGATCACTTATGAGGCTAGTATAGCATATGATTCTTTGAAGTGGTCATCACTACCTTGGTAAAATGATCTGAGAATCACTATTTTAAAGCAACTTAGTATTTGCTTTGTGAGAGAAAGGTATTGGACTTGACTTTCTATGATAAGTTAACAAAGGAAAGCTAGCTGAAACATGGATGCTCCAATCTTCTTTGTGATACTTATTAACTATTGTATTTTATGTTGAATGTATCTATTTCAGATTTTACTCTTCTGTATTTCAGTAGGTCTTTGTTAGGGATGTTAGGGAGAATCATTTCTGTACTTTTCCAGAAAGTACAGTGTTAATATTCCTATATAAACCAGAAAAAGGTTTTAGTTCTTGCTAGCAGGTTTTTATCATTATGTATGTGTGCTTGGGGGAGGTGTCTTATTTGATTTTTTTTTTCAATGTGATATCTTTTAAGACAGTCACTCAATCCTTCAATATGAGTAAATGTTGCTGCTAAAACTATCTGGGGAATTGCACTGTGGTAAAAATCCTAGATCTGTCCAATGGTATCTATTATAAGGTTATGCTGTTTATGGTCATTTAAGTAACTTTATTCTTGTAGGGTTGAATTAACCTTGTAACAAATTCTCTTCTTTCTTTGTATATTATAAAGTTTTTATTATTTTAAAGTGCCCTCCATTTCCCAGATTATCTTAATAGTTAGCTTATACTTGCTTTTCCTCACTCATTCCCTTTGCTGGTTTTAAACTCCTTTTTTCAATAAAATTTTCATTTTACATGAAATTGCCAAACACTTCTTTGAAAGAGAAAGCAATTTTTAAACATTGCTTCCCACACCTTTTGTTTCTTAGGGTGGGTCTTTTCTTTTTTTTAAAATTATTAATAATAGCTTTTTATTTTCAAAATACATGAAAAGATAGTTTTCAACATTCACACTTGCAAAACCTTGTGTTTTAAATTTTTCTCCCTCCCTTCCTCCCCTCCCCCTGCCCCAGCAAGTAATCCAATATATGTTTTTTTTTTCTTCTATGACAATTTTTTAAAATAACTTTTTATTGACAGAACATATGCCTGGGTAATTTTTTACAACATTATCCCTTGCACTCATTTCTGTTCCGACTTTTCCCTTTCCTCTCTCCACCCTCTCCCCTAGATGGCAAGCAATCTTATACATGATAAATATGTTATAGTATATCCTAGATACAATATAAATGTGCAGAACTGAACAGTTCTCTTGTTGCACAGGGAGAATTGGATTCAGAAGGTAAAAATAACCTGGGAAGAAAAACAAAAATGCAAACAGTTTACACTCCTTTCCCAGTGTTCCTTCTCTTGGTGTAGTTGCTTCTGTCCATCATTGATCAATTGGAACTCAGATCCCTTTGTTGAAGAAATCCACTTCCATCAGAATACATCCTCATATAGTATTGTTGTTGACGTATATAATGATTTCCTGGTTCTGCTCATTTCACTTGGCATCAGTTCATGTAAGTCTCTCTAAGCCTCTTTGTATTCATCCTGCTGGTCATTTCTTACCAAACAATAATATTCCATAACATTCATATGCCACAATTTACCCAACCAT
Organism: Sarcophilus harrisii; assembly: GCF_902635505.1. Classification (NCBI taxonomy): domain Eukaryota; kingdom Metazoa; phylum Chordata; class Mammalia; order Dasyuromorphia; family Dasyuridae; genus Sarcophilus; species Sarcophilus harrisii. Next base: position 369,540,454 of record NC_045428.1, read on the forward strand.
TCTCCAACTGATAGGCATCCATTCATTTTCCAGCTTCTAGCCACTACAAACAGGGCTGCCACAAACATTTTGGCACATACAGGTCCCTTTCCCTTCTTTAGTATCTCTTTGGGGTATAAGCCCAGTAGTAGCACTGCTGGATCAAAGGATATGCACAGTTTGATAACTTTTTGGGCATAATTCCAGATTGCTCTCGTAATCCAATATATGTTAAACATGTGCAATTTTTCTATGGATATGTCCACATTTATCATGGTACACAAGAAAAATCAGATCAAAAAGGAAAAGAAAAAGCAAGCAAGCAAACAACAACCAAAAGATGAAAATACTATGTTGGGATCCACATTCAGTCCTCACAGCCCTTTTTCTGGATGATGCATGTCTTTCTAAAGCAAATCAAGTGTATTAAAGTTTATGCCTTGAGTTTTCTTAGCTCTGGATGTGGTTGTGTCTGGAGGAATATAAATTAAAAAAAAAAAAATTGAACCTGAGGTGTGAACAGTAGTTTTTTGTTTGAGAAAACAAAGGACTTTAGAGGCCTGACTTGAGTTTTGTTTCCTTTTTTTTTTTAAAGAGCTATAAAACTGCCCTTTTTTGAGGAAGTATGTAAAAACAAAATGGTTGCTGTAGCATAAATGGATACATGCTTTTTGATTTAGTCAAAACTTTATGTGTGTATGTGTGAATAATTACTTGCTTTGAACTCTTAAATAACAGAGAAGAGGGAGCTTTCCTTACCTTACCTCCTTTGTACCCAAGGCCAGTGAACTGCCAAAAATGAGTCAAATTGCTGAGTCTTGTAAAAGCAATTTAGTAAAGATTATGTTATTTTTCTTTCTTCTTTTTGTATGTGTTAGGCCCTTTTGCCGGTTTGGTAAAGAGTATGGATCCCTTCTCAGAATAATATTTTTAAATGTATGAATTTAAATATAAGGATTAACAAGGAAATAAGTTATATTGAAATAGTTATTACAATTTTAAAAATTGTGTGGACCCCCAATTTAAGAATTTTTCTAGAGGAAATGAAAAGAAAAAAATTAAAAATACACAAGCTAGATATGGAATATAAAACTTTTCCCAATAACTACAATAAATATTAAGAAAAGTTTCAGTTCTGTATTATGACAGGTTAAGAACTAGGGGGAAAAGAGGAGAAGGTTAAGAAGAATTAGAAAGATATAGGATCACGGGAGGGATATGAGAATCTAATCCACATTTTCACTTTACAGATGAGGAAATTGAGATCTAGAGGAAAGTTATTTACTAAGAGTCACATAGATAACAGTGATCAATGATGGGATTTGAACTTGGTTCATTTTATTTTAATTCCAGTGCCTCCTTATCATATAGTACACAGAGAGAGAGGGATAGAAGATAAAGAGAGAAGTGGTTACCTTAAATTTTATTTTTATTTTGAATATCAAAAAAAGAACATTTTCATATTCAAAGAACACTGAAGAGGATTCTATATGAAACCATGGATCTATTTCATATTCTTTAATATATATGTGTATATATACATATATATTTATAGAAACATAAAATAAATCTCACATATTACCTTAAAAACTCTACTGCATCTCTGTTTCCTTTATAACTTCTTTCTGTTCTTTTCTATGAAATAAAATTTTTTAAAAATAGTGCCCATTGTCTCTTCTCCCTCCTTTTTTCTCCCTCCCTTCTTTCCTCCCTTCCTCTTTTCCTTCCTCTCTTCTTCCCTCCTTCCTTTTCTACCTCTTTCCCTCCCTTCCTTCTTTTCTTTCTTCTATCTCTCTCTGTCTCTGTCTCTTTCTCTCTCTTTCTGTCTGTCTCTCTCTCATGTTTTATTTGCTGCAATAGCAAGCAAACACTATGGAGATGCTGGATTTTTACCAAGACCATCAAAGTTACATATTCTGGACAAAGAAATTTAGGAGATGGTGCTGAATTCTCTGTCTCTGTCTCTCTTTCTCTCTGTGTGTGTCTCTCCCTCTCCTATTTTTAACTCCAATTATGTCAAAAGTAAGAGAAAGAGAGGATAAAATGCTTTGTAACAAGCATGCATAATAAAGAAAAACAAATCCTTTTATTGGACTTGTCTAAGAATGTATGTTTCTGCACCTTGTGTCTATCATCTCACTAGTAGGAGCTGGGTATGTTTCATTATTGGTTCTCTGGAGACATAAATGTTTATTGATTTGATCAAAACGCTTAAGACTTTCAAAGTTGTTTTTTTCTTTAAGTATTATTCTTGTTTGAATTGTTCTCCTCTTTTGTTTCTTTCTCTAGGAGTCAATTTATACAATCTAGTATTCTCCAATATTTATTCATCATTTATTATGGCTCAATAATATTTGTTCCTAATTGTCTAAGAGGAAATCAAAAGTGACCCCTTAGATTCTAGTTGTTTTCTTTTCTTTCCTTCCTTCAACCTCCCTTTTAAATCTATGAGTTTATTTTGCTTGTATTTCTCCTCAGTAATACCCTTTTATTTATTTCCCTGTTGAGTTTGAAGCATTTCTTCACTAACTCTGTGGGGGTGGGTTCAAATATCCTTTGTTTATTTCAGACAAGAATGAGATTCATCTGATGCTCATTTGCCCTACCCCTTCTTTCAGACTTGCATACTTTTTCTCATATACCCAAATTATAGGCGGGGGGGAGGAGGGGGAGAACCCAAATCTTATCCCTTTCTTCTTTTCTATACAAGTTTATTCCTTTCCCTCTTTTGAATCCTTTAGAACAGAATCACTGCACCCCCAGGATTTTGGTTTTTCTTATTTAACTCTTTTTTTTAATACCTTTTGAAGACATTAAGATTATGAGTGGACACATGGTTCTTTTCTTTTTATTAGAATGTTAGCATTGTATCATCCTCTTGTGCCTTCCAATTATTCAAATACTTTTACTTTTCTGGGTTTTTCTAGATTCTTGCATTTACATTTTAAAGTTCCTACTCAGCTTTGGTTTTTTCCTTCAGAAATCAACAAAAAATTCCCCTCTTCTAATAAAAATCCATCCTCATTCTCCATCACCCCCAACCCCACTCCCTCTCTCAGGATTATATTCAGCCTTTCAGAGTAAGCTATTCTTTAAATTGAGTCTTGAGAAAGGCAGAGGAAGCAGGAAAAAGAAATAAGAAGAGACAGAATTCTAGGCATGAAGGCTAGTCAGTGAAAAGGCAAGTGGCCAAAAGATTAAGTGTGAGTTTTGTTTTAAGAACAGCAAATAGGCCACTATAGCTGCATTATTTTAGTCTAGTTAAAAAAAAAGATAGGAATGAGAGGAAAAGGCTAGATTGTGAAGGGATTCAAAAGCCATATTTGATGCAGCATGGAACTATTGAAATTATTCAGGAGGGAAGTGGGACAGGTTGGAACTCTACTTTTGAAAGATCACTTTGTCTTCTGAGTGGAGGGTACACTGGAATTGGAAGAAATTAGAGAAAAACTACAAACAATGAGCTATTTATTGTAATAGTCTAGGTATGGCAGAATAATGGCAGTGTCAGAGGAGAGAAAGGGGTATATAAGAGAGATGTCATAAAAATAGAAATGGCAGCTTCTGATAACAGATGGATATGGGAGCAAGAGGGAGAGTGAAGAATTGAGAATGACATGTAAGTTGGAAGTCTGGGTAACTGGAAACATAATAGTACCTTGGATAGTAATAGAGAAGTTAGGAAAAGGAGAGGGATTTTTTGGGGGAAGGGGAATAATTATTGATTTTGCTTTTGAATAGTTTGACTTTTAAGATGCCTATCAAACATCCATTAGAGATGCCTAGAAGAAAGTTAGTGATGTGGGACTGGACTTCAGGAGAAATGGTAGGTTGGGTAAATGGATCTGGGAATCATCAACACATCCATATGTAGTAGTCTGCCTTTCTATCTCTACTTAGTACTTTTAGGTTTACAAGGACTTTCCAAGTATTTTCTTACTTAACCCATAATCTCTATATGCAGTCCTTATAGCTATACTGATCACCAGTTTTGCACCATCAATTTTTTGCTGGACTTATCCACCTGGATGTCTTGTAAGCAAGATATTCATAATGGAATTCATCATTCCCTCAAAGATATTTTTCTCTAAGATGTACCACCATGATCTTGGTTATTTAGTTTTATAACCCTGGATTTCATCCTTGACACTTCTGTTTTTCTTACCCAAATATACAACCAATTTCAAATTCTTACTGAATTTACCTACCCAATACCCTCACCTCTTGTTTGGATTTTTGTAACAGTCTATTAAAGTATAAATGTGTCTGTCCCAAGGCTTTGCCTCTTCATCTCCTATACAGAAATACAAAATCTTCAGTCTAGTATTAAAGTTCCTTCCCCTCACTCTCAGCCCTTCCAAAATCTAGCCTTCACATATTTTTTCAGCCTCATTTCCCATTATTTCTCTGTCATTCATTGTTTCAGTCAAACTACCAGTTGCTTGAATTTGCCACTCCATCTTCTTCCCATGAATTTACAAAACCCTCTTCTCATCTCTACTTTTAGAAATCATTATCTTTATTGCAAAGCTTAACTCAAATACCACTTTTTCTCATAAAGCCTTTCCTGAACCACTGATTACTAATGGCAACTGTATACTTGTATCCTCCCTGAAGAATGTAACTTTATTGAGGGCCAAGACAGTTTTGGGTTTTTCCCTGTTTTTCAGCTGATTGATTTTTAATATATAAGAAAGACTGTCCTCTCCCTATATTCAAGGTCCAGGCCCGGGTTCTATTCCTGTATGGAGGTCTGGTTCCTGTATGTTGAACAATTGTTATGCTTAATTAATCAAAATGCTTAGGAACTCAAGCCTTTTTTTCCTTAGTCATTTTATCTTTCACATGTCACAACTGTATTGCAGTGAATTGAATAATATAATATAATTCCATGAAGTGTTTCATATTTATTATCCCCTTTCATCTTTAAAATTACCTTGCGATATAAATAAAGTAGTTTATATCTGCTTAAAGATAAGGAAACATTCTCAAAGAGTTTAAGTAACTTGCTTATGGCTACATAGCCACAAAATACTCTGGTCAGAATTTGAACTTAAGCCTCCTGATAAGATGTAAGAACTCTTTCAATTCATTGTTTCGCTGCTTCTCTAATTGTTCAGGGACAAATTTTCAATGTTTTATCCTTAATTAATGTTGTTAAGAATGACACTTAGGCACCTCTTGACAATAATTAGATTGCCACTACTCCATCCTGTATGATTTGTTTTCTTAGTTGATTTAGTATTATTCAGGCTTCCTAGAAGCCAAACTAAAAGGCAGAGGACATTTAACTTGTGATCAAGTATTTGAAGCATGAGATGGATGTTTTACACACACACAAACACACACATACACACACACACATACACACAGAGTCTATATTTATACTTTTTCCATCTAGAGGCTATTCTACTTCATGGGTTCTCTTGCCCTTATGTCCCTTACCTTAGAAAATTTAATTATTTGGGTGTCTGAGAATTTCTTCACCAATCCTCCAATATTCCTATTTTTCTACACAATTTTTCCCAACTGCAGGCTGCACTCAGGATCATGGTTGACTTGGAAATAAGACCTGTATTCCCCAACGTTTGTAATCTATACTTTTACCCTTACAAAAGAACCATTATTTGCTATGTCTCTGTTGAAATAAGATGGGTCTGGAATTTTTATCTTCTATTTTCTCTGACAGTGAAGGGTTGTGCCTGCTTATCTTTGCCCACCCCCCAAAAAAGTATAAATTCTGTTGAAATACAAAAGTTTATTTGTGTTCTGGCTCCTCCTTCCCCACCAGGAATCAGTGTTAGAAGAGAACCATATGTTTATATTTTAAATCATTTGCATTTTAAAACTCCAGATGTGGACTTGGAAACAGTGAAGTAAGTACAGTTGCTGTGGTTTAAGTATGCATGATGGGGGGAAGGGGAAAATTTATATTCAGAGCTCTCCACTGGTTCTGTGATCTTGGCAATGGGGTTATACCTTCCATTGGTATATATCACAATCCATCCTTTCTCATGAGATACTGGATCAAATAATTCATTCTCCCTGTACACAGATTATTCTTTGACAGCAGAACCTGTCTCTGGAACCACACTTGAAGCTGTTTTAGCTTGTGCAACTTGTCAAAACTTATGGTTTGCTGGTGAAGCCTTCAAACACTTAGGGCTTGCCTTTCTGTTATGATGATGTACTAGAGTATTTCCAATCTACTTAAAAAAATAAAGGTTCTAAAGTCTGAGTAGGAAATCAGTATTACTTATAATAAATATATCCAAATATATTTCAAAGGTATAACTATTATTAGATTATATTTATTATTATAGTTATTATAACTAGTAGACAATATAAATTTTTATGTATTTTAGATATATCTATGGATATAGAATGCCTATACATCTATAGATAACATATATTTCTCCTTAATGTAGAAGGTTTTGAGAATCTGAATTAATGATTAATTTTTGAGTGAAATTTTTTTCTTTTTTTTCATTTGATACAGTCTTAGAATTTTAAAATTACAATTGGAAAGATACTAATGATTCTATTCATCTGAAGCCAGATTGTTACTTCAGCCTGTATTAACAGATTTACCTAATCTTAGAAGGAATTGGTTGGGCATTTAGACCTTGTTTAGTGAGGAAAGAAGATCTTTAGTATAATAATACTTTTCCTCCTTTGTAGTATATAGAAATCAGTCAGATTTCCACCTCTTACTTTCTATACTCCTTTCCCACTGTTATATCTTTTTGATTCTGTAGAAGGAAAGAATTACAATTGCAGATGTTTATTGATAATATTTTGTTGACAAATTCAGAGTTGTTTTTTTTTTTTACTCATAAAATCTTTGAGATGTTCATAATTCACCATCATTAATTCTCATTATAAATCTTAGAGTCAGGGAAGGTGAGAAGCAACAGAACATCCACTTTTTTTTTAATGGAAAAAAATGACACACAAAGAGATAGTTACTTGGCTAAGGCGGTAAAGTGGATGTATTTCTGTACTTCTGATGCCTCCTATTTAGTGTGTTTTTCACTTACTTGCCTGTGCTGTTCTAAGCAACATGCAATATGCTAGGTAATTTCAACAGTTATATTTAGTTTACAATCTTTAATGAAACCTAAAAGCCTGTTTATACTGTAAGATATGCTATGTGCTGCCTGCATAATTACTGCATGGTGCCAGCATGAGATCATCAACATTATCTAGATTAAAATGTATCACTCAATTCTAGGTTGGTCCAGAAGAAGGAACTTATTGTGTCTTAGGGAGAAATTATATTACTCCATCTTTTCCTTTTGAAGAACTTTGACCTCATAGAAGAATATAGAGCTTCACTGTTTCTGAAACACTGATTACTGAATATTTGCCTTGAATCTTAAAGACTTCTTGCCATTACACTTATAAATTTGTGCATTTTTTTCTCCTTTTAGAATTTGATAAGAAGTAACCAAACTCACCAGCTGCGCAGAATGTTTTTTACTCATGCGCCAAACTTAATAAGGAGTGTTCTTTTACAGATGCCATTTCACAGTCTAAAAATAGCATCACTTAATTCATAGTTTTTGTTCTTTTTACACAGAAGGGGGGAAGTTATTTCTTTGAGGCTTCTGCTTTTTGTTTCAGTTCATTTTAAAGATTTGGATTGGTGTGCAAGCATCAGGTTGAAGAATCTTTGATCTTTTAGGAGAAAAAAGTATTTATCTTGTCTCTATTTAGTTTAGTTTAGTTTAGTTTCGCATGTTCCTTGGATTAACCTCCTATAGCATTTTTTGAATGAATGACTCTAGCAGCATCTTTGCTGTTATTACTTCCTACCTTCCTCAATTCTTACTATTTTTATTTCTTTTAGAACTTCTTCCACAGAACAGATGCAAGGGAGAAATGACAGAGAAAGTCAAGAAAGTAAATTTTGTGTTTGCAGAATCATAAAATATCAGAGTTGAAAAGACTCTTAAATCTCATATCATGATGTGAGATCATTTTATAGAGGATATCAACTAACTTATTTGCCCATGAATAAATGTAGATAGGTAGTATCACAATCAAAACTAGACTGCAGTTTTCCTGATTTACAGTACAGTGACTTTTTTCATTATAATATACTCTTTATATTTGTTAGCACTTTATTTATGATTTATTTTTTTTGTGTTCCATTTAATGGAAATACAATGAAAAATTGCCTGTACAAGTTTTTTATTATTTTCCAATAATCTATAATATATAGATCCAAAATCAGACAATTTTTGCTAGGAAAAGGACATAGCACAGAAACAATATTGCTATTCTTTTAGCCTACAACAGTATTGGGTGGAGGTAGTATTTTAAGTGGGAACAAGTTTTCAATACAATTTTTTTAAAATTTAAGATATCTTCATTTTAATATTTTGTTGGTTTTTAAAATTTTATTTATTTATTTTTATATTCTTTTCTTTGTAATTTTCAATTCTAAATTAGGCAAGCAATATCATATCAATTATACATGTGACATCATGCAAAACTTATTTCCATATTAGCCATGTTTTTAAAAAAGCAAAAAAAAGTGGGAAAATTATACAGCAATTTGCACTCAGAGCTCTGCAGGTGGATTACATTTTTTCATCATGAGTCCTTTGGAATTGTCTTGATCAGAGTAGCCAAATCTTTCACAACTGATAATTATTACAACTTGTTGTTCCTGTTCACAATGATATCCTGGTTCTTCTTCACTTTGTATCAGTTCTGTTTTTCTGCAAACTCCTGCTTGTCATTTTTTATAACACAATAATTTCTTATAGCACAATCATATGCTGCAACTTGTTCAGCTATTGGTGAATATCTCCTCAATTTCTAATTCTTTGCTACAGCAAAAAGAACTGTTTTAAATATTTTTTTTTTTACATATTAGTGCTTTTCCTTTTTCTTTGATCTCTTTGAGATACACATCTGGAAGTGGTATTGCTGTGTCAAAAAGTATGTATAGTTTTATAGACCTAATAATTCCAGATTGTTTTCCAGAATGGTCAGATCAGTTCACTACTCCACTAACAATTATCGTTATTTAGTCGTTTTAATCATGCCCAACTCTTCATGATCCCATTTGGGGTTTTCTTGGCAAAAATACTAGAGTTTTTCATTTACTTCTCCAGCTCATTATATAGATGAGGAAACTGAGGCAAAAAGCTAAATAACTTGCCTAGGTTCACACAATTAGTATCTGAGGCCAGATTTGAACTAAAAAAGCTGAGGCTTCTTGACTCTAGAACCAGCACTCTAGCCCATTGCACCACTTAGTTGCTCATACAATTCATTAATATAATGATTTTCTTTCATTCCCTCTAGTATTTTTTTTCCCTCATAGATGTGAGGTAGAACCTCAGAGTTTTAATTTATTTTTCTCTAATCAATGGTGATTTAAAACATTTTTTCATATGATTGTAGATAGTTTTGATTTCTTCTAAAAATTACCTATTTATAAACTTTGACCATTTATCATTTGAGGAATGGTTCTTATTTTTATAAATTTGACTTTATTTTCTATATATTTGAGAAATGACACTTTTATCAGAGATGCATGTAGAATTATTTTGATATTACTTCATTGTCTATGGTGCCTTTTATCAAAATGAAGTTTCCTTGATGATTTCTTTTAATTAGGTTTATTTTTGCTTTTGTTATGCTAGAAATCATGATTGATATCCCTGCATTTTTTCCTTTAGCTGAAGCATAGTAGATTCTGCTCCAGCCTTTTATTTTAACTCTGCATGTGACTTTCTGTTTCAAGTGCATTTCTTATAAATAACATATTGTTGGATTCTGGTTTCTAAGGCATTCTGCTATCCACTTACTTTTTATGAGTGAGCTTATCCCAGTCACATTCACTATTATAATTACTAACTGTGCATTTCCCTCCATCTCATTTTCTTCAGTTTAGTCTTTCTGTTTTTACCCTGTTCTTCCTCAAAAATCTATTTTGATTCTAACTCTTCCTCCCTTAATCTGTCCTCTCACTCCCAGTCACTTTCTTTTATTTGCTTCTTCTGCTATTTCCTTATTGGGTAACATAGATTTCTATACAGAATGTGAGTGTGTGTGTGTGTGTGTGTGTGTGTGTGTGTGTGTATTCTCTCTTTGAAACAATTCTGGTGAAAATGGGGTTCAAGTATTTCCTGCCATCCTTTCATTTTCCTCTCTACTATAAAAGATCTTTCTCATGTACCTCTTTTATGAGAGAAAAATTCCCCCATTATACCTCTCCCTTCCCCCTTCTCCTAGTGCATCACTTTCTTAATCCCTTCATTTTTTTTTAACTCATTGCAACATAATTGACTCACACCCATGCTTTCTATCTGTGTAAACTCCTTTTTAACTGCCCTAATAATGATAAAAAGTTTTTAGAAGTTACATGAATATTCTTGTCATATAGGAATATAAATAGTTTAATCTTATTGAATACCTTATGATTCCTCTTTCATTTTAACCTTTTTTTTGTGTTTTTCTTAAGTTTCATGTTTGAATGTCACATTTTCCAATTCAGCTCTGATATTTTCATCAGGAATGCTTGAAAATCCTCTATTTCATTAAATGTCCACACCCCACTTCCCTCATCCCAGATGGATACTCAGTTTTGTTGGAAAGGTGATTCTTCATTCTAATCCTTGGTTCATTGCCTTTTGGAATCTTACATTCCAAGCCCTCCACTTCCATTAAAAAATGTGGAAGCCATTAAATCTTGTGTAATTCTGACTTGTGGCTCCACAATATTTGAATTGTTTCTTTCTGACTGCTTGCAATATTTTCTCCTTGACCTAGAAGCTCTGGAATTTGATTATAATATTCTTGGAATTTGATAATAAAATATAATGATATAATAATAATATAACATTCTTGGGAATTATAATATAATTTTCATTTTAAGATCCTTTCAGAAGACAATTGGCAGATTCTTTCAGTTTCAATTTTACCCTTTGCATTAAAGACATTGAACTGGTTTTCTTTTATAATTTCTTAAAATATGATATTTAGGATTTCTTTTTACTTCATTATTTTCTGGTTGTCTAATAATTCTTAATTTATTTTTCCTCAATCTATTTTTTCATGTCAATTCTTTTTACAAACAGACATTTATTTTCTCCAATTTTCTTCATGCTTTTGTTTTTGTGTTATTGTTTCTTGATGTCCTATGGAGTCATTAGTTTCCAGTTGTCCAATGCTAATTTTTAAGAAATTATTTTCTTCAGTGAACATTTGTACCTTTTTCCCATTTGGCCCATTCTGCTTTTTAAGGAGTTCTTTTCTTCATTGAATTTTTGTGCCTGTATTAATTACTAAGATATTAATTCTCTGCTTCTAATTTTCAGACCAGGAAACCAATGATCACACCTCTCCCCAGGTCATATCACCTTGAAAGAACCAAAAATTAAGAAGTAGTAATAAAATTAAGCTGAGTTGTGGGTGGTTTTCTTTAATAGTTTTGAATTAACCTAATCTCTATTACTATTATTTATTTTCAAATCATTCACATTTTTGGAGCCAAATGTTTAGATTTTTAAAAAATGTGTAATTATGAGAATTTGGATATTTGATACTTTTAAGAGAGCAACACAATTTTCATTGCATGTGATATTTATAATTTGGGGGAGAGAGGCATGATTTTCCTAGTGGACATCTTGAGGATGATTCCATTTTATGTGTGAAAAATTGGTATAATGAAATGAATTTTATTTTTTTATGAAATGCCCATTAGGGGTTGACTACTTCTAAGATGGTCTATCTGAACAGCTATTTTGTACTCCTGTCCAATTGATTCAATAAGGGTCAAGGAATAAGTAATGGAATTTCTCATTATGGTTTAAAATTTAATTAGGATTTGATGTATTTGAAAGCTGCTTTGCTCAAAAGACTAAAGCAGTGCCTTTATAATGGATGATCGGGTAATTCTAGTGCTTGGGGATGCTGACCTGATGTTATTTTGCTTTATTTGTTAATTCCCGAATTAGTTTATAAGCTTAGTGCTTTCATGAATTAAAAATGAGGATTACTTCATAAGACATTTTTTAAAAACAATAACTTAAAGGTGAAAACATTCTTGTGGTTTCAGTCTGAAATACAATTACATATAGTTGTGTGTATTCATTGGATTGACTGCTTTCCTGTTATAATTCTTGAGTATTACAGACACCAAAGATGAAAAACCTAAAAAATCATCTTATTTTAGCTATTTACTTTACAAGTAATGAATCAGAGGTCTGGAAATATTGTGTGACTTGTCTCAGTTCACTCTACTTTTTGACCTATGAAATTATCACTATTCCTTTCAGTAGTGTTGATTGCTACCCATTCATCTAGTTGCTCCTCCCCTGTTCTTATGTGTATCTTCAAGTCAAATCAACATACATTTATTAAAATCTCTTGCCTTGGGGGTAACTTGAGGTACAAAAAAGGGCAAAAATATTTCCTTCCCTACATGTGCAAAAATGTTTGTGGCAGTCCTTTTTGAGGGCAAGGAACTGGAAACTGAGTGGATGCTCATGAGTTGGGGAATGGCTAAATAAGTTATGGCATATGAATGTTATGGAATATTATTGTTCTATAAGAAATGATTAGCAGGATGATTTCAGAGAGGCCTGGAAAGGTTTACATGAACTGATGCTAAGTGAAATGGGCAGGACCAGGACATCATTGTACATGGCAACAGCAAGATTATGGACTAGAGTCTTTTCAACAATGAGATGATTCAGGCTAGTTCCAGTGGTCTTGTGATGAAGAGAGCTATCTGCACCCAGAGAAGTGACTGTGGGAACTGAAAGTGGTTCACAGCATAGCATTTTCTTTTTTTTTTTTTTTATTTAATAGCCTTTTATTTACAGGATTTATACATGGGTAACTTTACAGCATTAACAATTGCCAAACCTCTTGTTCCAATTTTTCACCTCTTACCCCCCCACCCCCTCCCTTAGATGGCAGGATGACCAGTAGATGTTAAATATATTAAAATATAAATTAGATACACAATAAGTATACATGACCAAAACGTTATTTTGCTGTACAAAAAGAATCAGACTCTGAAATATTGTACAATTAGCTTGTGAAGGAAATCAAAAATGCAGGTGTGCATAAATATAGGGATTGGGAATTCAATGTAATGGTTTTTAGTCATCTCCCAGAGTTCTTTTTCTGGGTATAGCTAGTTCAGTTCATTACTGCTCCATTAGAAATGATTTGGTTGATCTTGTTGCTGAGGATGGCCTGATCCATCAGAACTGGTCATCATCTAGTATTGTTGTTGAAGTATATAATGATCTCCTGGTCCTGCTCATTTCACTCAGCATCAGTTCGTGTAAGTCTCTCCAGGCCTTTCTGAAATCATCCTGTTGGTCATTTCTTACAGAACAGTAATATTCCATAATTTTCATATACCACAATTTATTCAGCCATTCTCCAACTGATGGACATCCATTCAGTTTCCAGTTTCTAGCCACTACAAAAAGGGCTGCCACAAACATTCGTGCACATACAGGTCCCTTTCCCTTCTTTATAATCTCTTTTGGGATATAATCCCAGTAGTAACACTGCTGGATCAAAGGGTATGCACAGTTTGATAACTTTTTGAGCATAGTTCCAAACTACTCTCCAAAATGGTTGGACCCGTTCACAACTCCACCAACAATACAGCATAGCATTTTCACTCTTTTTGTTGTTGTTTGCTTGCTTTTTTTCTTTTTCATTTTCTTTTTGATCTTTGTTATGCAGCATGATAAATGTGGAAATATGTACAGAACTGCATGTGTTTAACATATATTGGATTACTTTACTGTCTATGAGAGGGAGGAAAGAGGAAAGAAGGGAGAAAAATTTGGAATACAAAGTTTTGCAAGGGTGAATGTTAAAAACTATCTTTGCAAGTATTTTGAAAATAAAAAAAATCTATTAAAACAAAAAAAAAATGCTTCCTTCCCTCAAGGAGCTTACAGGGCAATGAAGGAAACAACCAGAAATTATTTGTGTACAAAAAAAATACACACACACACACACACACACACACACACACACAACAAATTGAAGATAATTTCAGAAGGAAGGCCCCATTAATAAGGGTAACCAGGAATGGCTTCTTAAAGAAGGTGGGATTTTAGGTGAAACATGAAGAAGGAAGGCAGGAAAGCCAGAAAGCAGGAATAAGGAGAGAGAGAATTCAAAGTATGAGTGACAATCAGTGGAATGGCAAGGAGATGGGACAGAGAATGCTGTATATAAAGAACAGTTTGTAGCTGATTTATAGAATATCTGAAGGGGAATAAGGTGTAAGAAAGGGATCAGATTATAAATCAGTTTAAAAGTCAAACAGAGGTCTTTATATTTGATCCTGGAGGTAATAGAAAATCATTAGAGTTAGTTGAATAGGAGGACATAAATGATCAGATCTGTGCTTTAGGAAGATCACTTTGGCAGCTGAGAAGTGAATGGACTGGAGTAGGGAAAGACTTGAGACATGGAGACTATTGCAAGATGCCAGGTGTCAATTTCTCAGACACTATAGATTTGGCTAGATCTAGCCTTTTGTTTTATGTGTGATTTAAAAAAAAAATTCTATTTTTGCTAGATGTAGCCAGTGGTCTAATTATCTATCTTAGAATCCATCTATCTTAGATTCTTCTGAATGTGTAAGAGGATCAAGAAGTGATTAATAATATATTGCAATTAGAGTTATGGATAGAAGGCTAAAGTCTTTTGTTCAAGCCTTACCTCAGTTCCAACATACTGACCGTGAACAAGTTATTTAATATCTCAGTGTCCAGGAAGTTTTTTTTAAAATTGTAAGTTATAGGTATTGATCTACATTAGTGGAAGGAGTTTCCTTCCCCATTAGGAAATTTCAGGTCTGGACTAGATATTCCCTTAATATGTACACAATTAAAAAAACAAAAACAAATTGACAACTTTTGTCAAACGATCATTGCTATGTAAGACTTAATTAACTTTGTTTTATGTCTTGCTTAACGGTAATTCTGAATCTATTTGGATAGCTGGAAAGTCTATATTTCTTTTTCTTCGTCATGGCAATTGGGGTTAAGTGACTTGCCCAGGGCCACACAGCTAGGAAGTGTTAAGTGTCTGAGGTCAAATTTGAACTCGGGTCCTCCTGACTTCAGGGGTGGTGCTCTATCCACTGTGCCACCTAGTTGCCCCTGGATAATTTATACTTCTTAAAAGAAAAGAACTCTGATTATTTGGGGGTGCAAGTTCTCTTCTCTATTTGTATTGAAGTTCTTTGGACCCAAGGGTTTTGCTCATAATTTAAGTCCAATACAAATTAGTGCTGTATTTGACATAGAGGTACTTCTTACTTCAAAAACAATCTTTAATTTAGTCAATATGGAAGTACTTTTTGTTGACTTTTTTTTTTGATAATTCCTTCAGGCCTTAGGAGATGGTCTTCATGAGTTGTTTTGTGCAAAATATGTTTTCACTTGGTAGCTGAACTTTGATAATAAACCTGGATAAGGATAATACTCAGAAGACAAAGCTTGTCTCCAGATTTGAAGACCTGGTCTTTCCAGTCTATAGGATCTGTGGTAACTTATGTTCTTTTGAAATATCCTTGGAGAACATGGGGTCACCTCTGTGATCTCCTGGGGTAACAGATAAGGCCTTTTGTGAATGCCTCTCTATTATAACCTACTCTCTTTAGTTTGAAAATAAGGTTTTTTTAAATGTAAAGAATACTTTAGCTTATTTTTTTTCTATTTGAAAGCAATTTTTAAAAAAAACTAGAGAAAGGCTAGCTGCCCTCCTTCCTATCAAAAAAAAAAAATTTGGATTGGATTTGATGACTACTGGATGAAGGGATTTGAATGTTTTGTGTAAGGTAATGTCATGGAAATGTTCTTTTTACACCTGGAGCTGAGTGCCTACTTTGCTTCTCAAATGGACCAGCCAGCTTTTTTACTGATGCCAAAATTTGACTTTTCCTTCATCCAGAAAACAGGGATGACAGCTCTAAAAGATTCATCTTGAGCTTACTTGGAAATCAGACTTTGTTTAAGGGCTTAATAGTTTGATTATTTTTACTAGGATTCAACATGCAGAAATCCACCCAAACCTGACTCTATTTGCAAAAGCTTTTCAAGGGATGATTAAAAGAAAATGCTCATTTAAAAAAAAAGTCTAATGCTCTTTGTAACATTTGAGCTCTTGAGCCATATATAAGTTGAATGTCAGGCACATTGTTTAGTGTTTTTTTCCACTTATAATCTTTTCAATGATCTATTCAACTACAATTTATTGTTTAAGTACTTCTGATCTGCTGACATGCCCGAATTCTAATCAACAGTTCAAAATTTTAGAGCTGTAGGACTTAGCTGTTAATATAAGAGCCTCTTATTGATAGAAGCTAGTCACAAAGACAGATACAAAGAAGTATAGTAGAGTTTATTGAAAATATACAAATATATTTAAAACTTTATTTGAAAATAGTAAGTTATTACCTAGGATATGAGACCTAAAATTACAATACATGCCAAAACAGATGATTTCCCATAGCTCCTTGGCAAGCAATTTTAAAAACTCTTATATTTTTGTATTCTAAAAAGTGGTAGGCTGTTAAATTTGGAAGAGACCATAGAGAAAATGTAGTTCAACCTTTTTCTTATAATGAAGAAAGTGAGCCTTAGAATTCCTAAATGATTTGTCTAAGCTTACCTGTGTAATCAGTAACCTTTGAAACTAGGCCTAAATTTCATTGTATATGTCACACTGCCTCAAGGTAACTGGGAGTCAAGGACCCTCAAAGGGTCCAGGGAACCTAGTTGTGCCTAAAATCTGAGGAAATGTTGATTCCATACCACCCTGGAGTTTTAGGGTTAGACACTTTACAGACAAGCCCAAAGCATGGGGTCCATGTGATTTCACCTAGATGCCCATTCTGGTATGTGTCTAGTCTGTCAGACCATATGCCATTTCCATGTTGCATGGTAGCTTCATTCTTAGTTAAGCTTCCAAATACTTAACTTCACACCAAGTGGAAGCTTGGCATTTTTAATTTTCTGTAAGGAAGTTAATCTATTTTAATGAATCAGGTAAGAAAGAAATGTTGTTGTTGCTAATCTGAGTATAGTATAAGATTTGGGCATCTTCCATTTAACTAGAGGTTTTGCAACCTATTGACTCTTTAAAATATGGTTCACATAGCATTACAAGTCCCACATCACTTAAAATGGTTTTGTTTTCTTCATTTCCTGTAGATTACTGCTAGATTCAATGAGCGGAAGACAAGTAGAAATCCAGGAGAACAGGCAAACTTACCTGGCCTTTTTGGATCCTAAGCAATGCCCATTTTTTGCCCATTTTTCTAAGCATTCTTTTTTGTGTGTTTCACAAACATAGGGTGAACCCATTAATCTTACCAAGTAAATCTGCCTTTCACCTAGAAATGCTGGGATCAAAACAGGTATTTCATTCTTACATGGCCTAAAGAGATTAGGCTGAATTTTTAAAAAAATAATCCCCCAAATTAATTATAAGGAACATACAAAGAAAGATGCTATCTGCATAAATGTTCAAATTAACCACAAAGAACATATAGAAAAAAGATGCTATTTGCAGCACCCTGAGAAAGAATTGACTGAAACATGTATAGAATAATTTTATACATGTAATGTAGTATGCATGTATATATACACACATAAACACACCTATTTGTATGTAATGGCAGCTCTTTAGGGAAGTGGGAGAAGAAAGAAAAAAGGAAAAGAAAAAAATTTACATGATTACTATTACATATTTAAAATGAATAGTGAGTTGTATGTAATAGATTTGTTGTTTCATGTGCAATCTTCTCTTTTATTATATGTTTTTGGAAATGCTTGTTTTATTCCATGAAATAAAATAAAAAATAAAAGTTGTTACCTCTTTTTACTCCCAAAATGATATCTCATTCCTTTCATCTTTTCTTTAGCTAAGGTACCAACATACATCCAGTTAATTCTCATTAAATTTCTTTGCAAGGTTGATAGTTTGCATATGGAGCAGTGATCCAAAGTCTGCAACAGGAAATAACGTTCCTCAATTGAAGAATGAAGTTGCAGATGTTTTCAGAGAAAAAAAGAGAGAAACAGTGGTAAAGCTGCTCTTTCTATTTTTTGGGGAAATATAATGATGTGTAGGTTGACTGGTATTTCCTGTATTAAAAAGACACTGGCAAACTCTTCTCTCACCCCCTTCAAAATTTTAAAGCCTTAGTTATTACCCTGACTTATAAAAAGCCACTGGATATTTGAAACTGAAACATTATTTCTTATGAATTTTCTCTTTCCTTCCTTGCAAGTTAGTAGCAAACTAGGGTGCAACAGGGAGTGTGGTATGGATAATAAATAGTTTAGAATCTTTTTTCCCCATTAAATTTATATTTCTAAATACTGCAACAAAAAAGAGACTCAGAACTGTGTTATGAGGCCACCTCATAGAAGGACTCTTCTGTTCTTTGTATAATATTTGAAATCCCAGCACCTGGACCAGTGCCTGGCATATAAGTGGTGCTTGATCAATGCACCACCAGAAAGGAGCAAGGTCCAAGTTGGTGTGGTCTAGCACTTGGAAGACAATTCTTGTGCTAAACACAGGAATAACAATACTTGCATCACTTAGTACTTGGTTTTGACTTGGGGCCAGAAAACGGATATAGAACAAAATTTATTTTTTTGTTTGAATGTTTATTGACATTTTAATTTATCTCAAGAAAAATTCATTAGAATTGATTCAGATGGAAGAAAATTTGCAGGTTCCTCTGTAATACCAGTAAGAACCTCCTTGGACCTCATTTTCTTCATCTTTTTAATGAGAAAGTTGAATTAAATGGCTTTTATTGGGATTCATGACCTCTAAAGTTCCTTACATCTCTAAGTCTGCAATCCAACAAACTAGAAACTCTTCCATGGTCACTTGTCAGACTGGGGACTTATTTTGATTCTCAAGCTGCAAGGCAAGTTCTAGCTTTAACTTTTCTGCCTAAGCATTAGGTTTTTTCATCTGTAAAAAGAGAATAATAATTGGAATAACCATCCTATGGAGTTGTGAAAAAAGTGGTTTATGAATCTTAAAGTATATAAAGGAGACATTATTTAGGGGGGAGAAGGGGAGCATGAGTTGAAATAGCATCAGAGACATAATCTGACAAATGGATCTTAGAATTCATTAGATCAGGAGTGTCTGGAGAAGGAAATAACAAATCACTCCAGTATCTCTTCCAGGAAACCCCAAATGGGGTAATGGGGAGTTGAATATGACTGAAAAATGACTAAACAACAACTGAAAAGACCAGTTTTTATATGTATGTGTCACTTTTTTATATGTCAAAGACACCTTTCTCATTTTGGTGAAGCCTATGGATTTCTTCTCAAAATGTTTTAAAATGTATCTAATCCTATGTATATAACACTGTATATAATACAGTGAATTACAAGGAAAAACCCAAGTACATTAAAATTGTGTGTGTGTGTGTGTGTGTGTGTGTGTGTGTGTGTGAAAGAGGGGGGAAGAAAAGGGGGAAGAGAAATTGAGGGGTTCCATTAAGGGATTGTTGGAATAATTCAAAGATGAGGAGTGGTAAAGGATGTGGAAATGAAGTAAGGATGGTAGCTCTAAGAGAAATTCTGGAGTAGTATCAGCAATAGTCTGATAGGTCTCTTGCTGGAAGTGAAAAAGAAGAATTGGGACTAGGATGGAAATGGTGATGGGGAATAAAACGTCTAAGGTTGTAAAAATCCTTGGTCATTGGGAAGATGGTAAAACCATGGCAATAAGGATGCCAGAAAGAGTGAAATTGGATGGATACTTGGTTTAGATCTTGTTTAAGTTCATTGGTACAGTGAAATATTTAGGACTATAGACTTAGATTTAGGATTTCATTTACTATCTATACCGTCTATACTAGACACATTTTCTGTAGACCAAGACCTTGGTTTTGGAAAATATCCAGAGTTAAAAGATGTGTAGAAGCAAAGAAAGCTCAGAGTACTCTCTGACAGAAAATAGAACTAGGAAAAAAGTTTACTGGAATCCAAATGATGAGAGATTAAAGAAAAGATTAATAGACATTTAGTAAATGCTTATTGTTGGTTTACTAATTTATCTACCATCTTCAAGCATAAGTATTTTTGACTAATATTATCAAATATAAAATTGTCTTCTAGATTTTTCTTTATCAGGCTGATTACTGCCATCTTGTATTAACACTTAAAAGGCTGGAATTTAAGAATATTTCAAAGGAGTAAGCTGTTAATTGGCATAATGCCTTTTTAAAAAATTGTAAAGGAAAGAAAATAGAATGAAAATTTTTATTTCAAAATAAAATTATAGTTTTTCCCTCATCAGTGATGTACTTGATTTTTATTAAGAAGCATTTAGTTTACTTTCTAACTCCCTAATTTAGGTTAACTATATTTAAATTTCTTCATTTCTTCTTTCCTATCAACAATTAATAAGAAACTATTTTGACATTGAATTTATATTTAACTTTGCTTTTTTTCCACCCCATTCTGAGACAGGTTAACTCCTCTCACCAGCAGATGGAGACTGGTGAGAACAGTTATTACCCACTATCTTCATTTACAATTTTCTTATACTTGAAGGATACTACCCAAGTAGTATTGCACTGAGATATCATATAGAAAGTGTTTTGTTAACCATAATCACAGCTGGTGACACTTATAAAATACTTTATTATAGGTGATATTTCATCACAGTGAAGAAGCCTAGAATAATGGAAAATTTTAGAAGTTGGCTTTTGGGTTTTGAGTGGATTGGTGAAAATGCAAAACATAAAAATATGGAGATGTATGTTTGAAGTTTGGCCCACCATTTCAGTAATATTCACTTAAATTTTAAATTTAAAGTAGTCAATTAGTAAGTAAAGCAACTGGTTTTTTTCCTCATTCAAATTCCTGGATTCTCTGTCATCCATCCATGAACTTCTTGGGGATAGATGGATCCTAGAATAAAAACTCCTAAAATAGAGGAGATTCTTTCTAAAATATGGGGTTAAGTAAGATGGCCACTGGGATCCATTGCCTTTTCTCAAATTCTGAATCTGTAATTTGTTCTCAGGATTTTTTCCAATCATGTCTTATCATATACCCAACTAAGTAACAGTGCAATTATTGTATAATTCAGATTATTCTCCTTCAATCCTTTATTCTTTGGATGATAGTGGGATTAATAATTAATAATAATCTGTGGGATAAATAATTCAATTTATAATTTGACAATGAATGTAAAGCATTTACAAATCAACACATTCTCTAAAGAGAATCTTCTTAATAGAATTTTTTCCAAAACTAGGTAATAGTTCTCTTAAAATGGACAAAAAAAAAGAGAGAAGTGGTTTTCAGTTCTATTGAGCTTATCTAGGACTGAGTAATTCCTAATGTGTATTACTTTGGAGTTGATGTATATGTGTATGTTTTAAAGTAGATATTTCTCAGATGACAAATGGTCTTTTGAGTTATATAGTACTCTTAGCCATTCTTATCCTCAGACTGGGTACCAGATATAGAAATAAGTCTGTTTTTTGGCAGGAGAGGAGGGGTTCAAGATAGCACATTATAAGACAGAATCATTATATTTCTATTTTAAAGATCACTTGACATATAGGGTTTTTTCCCCTTAGGAATATACTTATGAATGATTGTTGTTACATTCTGATTTAGTTGACCTGAACCCCCAAACCCATTTTACATAGCATTTAGTCCAAATTTCCATATCATTTTCTTCTGTGATTCTTTTGTTTTTGTCACACTTAAATAAAATGTGCTTAAGTTTTTCCTGTGTCTTTGGGTCCATCCTATTATTTGCCTTTCAAAATTCCACCCTTCACATGCTGCACAGGTAACTCAAAACAGATGTTCTGAACGAAAATATTTTCACTCAAGTTTTTTGTTAGACTTTTTTTTTCTTGAGATTTCCTTTTATAAACTCACTGCTATTGCTACTTATAGGGGTTTTCTTATCATATCACTTTCCCCAAATCGAGTTCAAAATACCTCCCAACATAATACAGAATTTTGAGTTTAGTAGAGAATGTTTGCAAATATTAAAAAAAAATTTACCAAGCAGCATTTCATGTTCCCTATTTGTAGGCTCCATGTAGTGTAGCAGGATCTAAGATGGATTTCTAGCACAGCAATTCCCTCTTATCTCCATTTTTGTTTAAAAGTGTTTATTCCAATGATTATGTAAGATGTTAAATTGAGAATATAGCAAATCTGTCCCATATCTGGATTGGAGAAGAAAATATTTGGACAGAAGTGTACAAGTAAGGTGGTTTTACTATAAGAGGTCATTAAAAAAACCCTCAAATGTTTGTGAAGAGAAAAAAAACCTTTCCCTATTATATTTTGGGAGAAAAATAATTTTCTGTTTATTATCTGGGAAAACCATCAGTATTTTATTGAATAATTATTATATAAAGAGTACTGCTTAACCCTTGGCATTAGACAGTTCCTGCCCTCAAGATGCTTATGTTCTAGTTGGGTCCCATATATCAAAAGGCAAATAAACTAAACATCTGTTGAGTGGTATGGGCAGTAAGTGTTGTAGGAATTTACAATAGAGAGTGAGGAAAGGACTGGGAAAGCAAAAAAGGACTCCTTAGAAGTCCTATGGGTTTTCCATAACAGATGGAAGTACTTTTAGAACTGCACAAAGACTTATCAAGCAGGGGAATTGTGAGAATAGGAAGGCACAAATACAGTTGACACACTCAGAAAACAATGAACTCATGAGTTGAGTTGGAAGAATGGTAAGGTTGCAGAGGTAAACTGGGGCTAGATTGTGGAAGGTCTTGAATGCCAAGATAAGGAATTTGGACTTAATCCTATAGACAGTGGGGAGTCTTAGATTTGTTTTTGAGCAGGCAAATGACATGCAAAGTGGTATTTTAGGAAGATTAAGCTGGCAGTGGTGTGGAGAGTAGATGACTTGGTTAGTGTATAAAATCGGTAATGAGTGTTTACTGAGTACAAACTAGGTATTTGGCTCTGTATTAGGCACTGACCATTACAGCCTTGGACTTAGAGGGAAACAGTTTATGATTTTTTTCTCTCTTCAAAGCAAATTTTATAAATCTATGAAATTTGGGGTATATTTCGGAAATGCTAATTGAGCCTTAAATATAGGACAACTCAGCACTGCAATCATGTGGTTATGAAATACTCTTCAGTCAGAAACCATTTAAAAGAAAGAAGGGGAAACCTTTGAATCTGACCTATTAATAACATATGATCTGAGACCATAACCTTTGCAGGGTCTTAGAATCACTGCAAAAAAAAAAAAAAGCTGAATGTGCAAAATGCAAATGAGAATTCCATGAAAAGGTATGCTCCTTTAAACATTTTTACTATTTTCTCTCCACTCAATTCTAGTTCCAGACCACACAGCTGGCTTAAGTTCTGGCTTATGTTTCTTTTTTTTTTTTTTTTTTTTTTTTGATAATGAGTAAAGTTTACTAAGTCAGGAAAGGTTGGTGGAACCAGATCAAAAGGCACTGAAGCCAATTGAAGAATTTGTATTTTATTGTACAAGCAAAATAACTTTGAAGCGTTTTATCCTGAATGGCAATATTATGTAGTAAACAAAGCTCTGGGTTCAAGTCCCACTGTTGACAGATACTGACAGTCAGATCCTAGGTAAATCACTTAATTTCACTTTGTTGTTGGCAAGTATTTTTTTTTCTTTTTTCTTTTTTTTTTAATTTAATAGCCTTTTATTTACAGGATATATACATGGGTAACTTTACAGGATTAACAATTGCCAAACCTCTTTCTGGCTTATGTTTCTGAAGGCCAATGATTTTGTGGGCCTCATTCACTGACCCAGGTTAGAAGGTAGAAAAGCCTGAGGTAGGGAAATAGAGGCTAGGGAAGGAATTATATGTTTGTATTTAGGTTTTAAAAGTAAAAAAAATGTAGAAATTTTTTATGGCAAAGCTTTTTTTTTTTTTTTTTTTTTTTTTTTTTTTGTACTGAGGACAGCTGTTACATGGATAAGACTACGGTGTATCCACATCTCTTTTCAGCAGGGACTCAGATCATCAATGAGCATCATTTTTTATTGCAATTTCTTTGACATAACTCCTCTCCTGGCAAAAACTAGACTTTGATTTCTCACTGGTTATCAGCTTGAAATGTTAGGAGCCAACATTAATTAAAAAAAAAATTAACAACCAACCAGCAACAAAAACTTGCTCAAATGTCAGGCTGGATCTCACCAAATCATGTATAGGCTGTCCACTCCCTCAATTATTGTTGACCAAGTTATCCTGAGGTTGATTAGAACCAATTACTGGATGTTCAGATCATCTGGGAGAGGGGTCACTTTAAAATTAATCTGTTTCACATCTGATTGGACCAGTTTATCTTGTTAATGCCAGCTTGTTAATGGTACATTTAATTGGTTCATAGCTGAACTAAGCTTAACTTGGTTAGAAGTTAATAGAGGGTTGGAAAGACAGTGAGGTAAGGGGCCTTTGACTTATTTCTCATGATGCTTTCTGATTTTTTTTTTCACTTTTGAGTAGAAAGGATGTCCAAAAACATGATTGCCTTTTAGTTGTATTTCTTTTCTATGTTCAGGTTAAGTGGCACAATAGACACTTTTTGATTATTCTATGTATTCTTGACTTTTAAATGACAGGACATGACATATTATGATCTGGAGGGAACATGGACAATCTTTTAATTGTCTCATGTCACACTGTTAGTAAGGGGGCTCCAAATCTTGCTGAGAATTCCAACCACACCTATTTCCATTTGCCTCCTCATTACTATGTACATATAACTTGAAAGGACCCTACATATCATCTAATCCAATTCATTTTTAATAGATAAAAGAAACTGAGATTTTACAGAGGTATAGTGATTTGACCAGGTCACATAGCTCATAAGTGACAAGAGTAGAGAACTTTGGTCTTCTGACTCTCAGTTTACTGGTTCTGCTATATTGCCCATCTTGACACCCTATGTCCTTTATTGCTCACAGAATTTTCTCTCAGATTTCTGAATATCAGTTCTGTTATATGTCAACTTTTATTCAGGAGATGTTGGACTCTTTTTTTTTCATATCATTTTGGTTATGAAGTCTTATGAGCTTTATTATATGTTTGGTATTTTAATAAAAAAGTGATCTCATCTTTTAAGACTATAGATTGATGTTTTTTGTTATTTTTTGATTGATTTGATTTGATTTTCAATTATATCTGACTTTTTGTAACCCCATTTGGGTTGGTTTTTTTGTTTGTTTTTTGTTTTTAGTTGCAAAGATATTGGAATGATATGTTATTTTCTCCAACTCATTTTACAGCTGAGGAAATTGAGGCAAATGGGGTTAAATGATTTGTCCAGAATCATATAATTAGTAAATTCCTGAGGTTAGGTTTGAACTCAGGTGATTCCAAGCCTAGCACTTTATCAAACAAGTCACCAGTAATACCCATCTACTTCTCACTCAAATATGATGAGCTCTTCCTCTATATCTTTTGACATAATTTAGTACAATTCATAAGCTGATCACTGTTTGATCTGATTTCACAATGCAGCTGTCCCTCCTTCTTATTTGGCCATGTATCTTTGATACCTTCTACTCCATATTTTGGATACAATTTATCTTTGATAATGTGGTATAGTCTGTATAAACTCCACTGTATCTCCACATCATCCTTTGAATGGTAAGCAATTTTTATATATTTTTTATTTTTAAAGTTGTGGTATTCCACGTTATACAACCATTGAGTATCATTAAAAGAATGTTAAAGCTAAAAGAATGATGCTTTCTTTCAGGAAGAAGCTTGAGGGTCTTTGGAGGAACTTCAAATTTTCCCAAAGGCCATCTAGCCTATAATTCTTGTCCTTATTCTTTTCTCATTTTCCACTTGCAATATCTGTCCAAGCTATATATATAACATAGTTGGTTTGTGTATCCAAGTGTATATAATGGTCTGAATAACAAGTTTTCTTCATCCATTTGGTTTTTCTTGTGTGGATAATATATCTAACATTGAAGTCAATTAGCTATGAAAATCAGTTGTGTGCATGCATATGTGTATGCATATATATTTGTTTATATATACATTTCTTATGTATATAAAGAAGCACATACAGGGTATAGAATAAATAGAAAAAGCAGGTATATTTCATCTTCATTCTATCAATTTTTGGCAATTTCTTTATTAAAACACTGAAGCTCAGTCCTTTGCAATTTAACACTTAGTTAAACACCACTTAACCCCTTAGCATTGGCCAATTGCTTTCTCTCTAAGCATGTTTTCCCCAATGCTGTTCTGATTAAGCAGCAGTCATTCACGATTAGACTTCCCTGGGAGACATGGTGTTAAAGCAGCTTTCTGATTAGATAGGAATTGATTAAGTTCCTTAGTATGGCACTTGGACAAATAAGAAATACATAGAGAGGCACCAAGTGCTTAGTTTCCATTCTGTTGTTCTCACAAATGAAGTTACTTTTCAATAATCTGGTAGCTAGCTACCACCAGGGGATTTATAAATGCCCATTCTCATTCTGAGAATTCTTTTCATCATTATGTTAATGACAGCATTGAGTAGTGGTGGCTTCCTGTTGTCCTCCTAAATGCTGGTGGCAACATTAATAGCTTATGGAAGTGCTTTTAGCTAGAAAGCTTACCTCTTGTAGCTGTTCCTTTCTCCCTCCCTTCACTCTTCTTCCCCCCACCCCCTTCACAGAACAAAATCCTTTTAGCTTTATTCGACGACCTGGGTTTGAACATTTGAAGCCAGTGAAATAAATGACATTTATAAACATTATAAGCATTTATCCTGAAGTGAGAATCAGCCTGCTGCCATTTGCTTCTTGATTTTCATTCATTCAGCAATACTTATCAAATGGATGCTGTAGTGAAGGCATTGGAGTGTAACAACAGCTGCCTTAGTTTGGGTGTAGTGTTTATCTCAGTATTTGCAGTAGCTGAATAGTTCAAGTTTTACCACAGTGATTTATTTGCACAGATATAGGAATTGCTGTATTTAATTTATGAAAGGTGTATGACAAAAGCCCTTATTTTTCTTAACTTTTAAAAAAAATTTCCATTTGTTAATTTGAAAGTTTTTACACCAATTGTTTATAGATATATCACTTTTTCCTCTGTCAAACCTTGCCTTGTAACAAAAATGAAAGAATAAACATAAACAGTTCAACAAAATTGACAAACACATTGACAGTGTTTGATTGTATATTCAGTATTAAATACCTATAATTTCTTTTGATAGGGGGTGGGAAGAGGACATTTATCTCAACTCTTATCTAAGCCAAGTTTGATCACTAAATGACATCATTCTATTTATAGTTTTTGTTGTTGTTGTTTATATGTCCTTATAGATGCTATACAAAATCACTTTCCAGATTCTACATTCTTCACTCTGTTTCAGTTTATATAAGTTTTCTATTGTTTTGCTGTATTATTTTTAAATGCATTTTTTGGGGGAGTATGTTATAACTCTGATTGCAAGTGGAATGATGATTCAGAGGAAACCTTAGAGTCGGGGAAGAATTAGCTTCAAATCCCACTTTTGACATTCATAGCCTAGGTGACTCTAATCACCTAAATAACTCTGGTCCCTCTGTATACCCAAGCAAATCTTGGAAGACAATATATGTTGAATACTTATATGAGCATACTCATATGTGCTTACCTGACTTTGGTAGAGAAAATTCTCATCAGGAGTTCCTTATGACAATAAAATTACAAATCTGGATTACCTTGTCCCCCACTTCTCCCAGTAGTTTAAAAAAATTTTAATTTTTATATATACATATATGTGTTTTTAAAGTCCCAACAAGCCTAAGAAATGCTAGATTTTTTTTTTAATATTCTGGGGATCTTGGAATAGATCCTGCTTTGCTTTGTAGGCATCCTCTCAGAAGAGTGTATTTTATTATATGTAGATGATTCAGAATAGTAATCCATAAAAGTCAGGATGTTAAAACCAGAAGATCACCTAGTAGTAACCCCTGTTTTTACTGAGGCCTTGCCAATTGGTGAAACAACAGGCTGAGCAGTTTCTGTGTGGATTTGACATGTACACTAAATAACACATACTAAGGACGCTGGACCTAGTCCAGTAAGCATGTCTGTGCCTTCTAGGACATGTTTTGTAGACATAGACTGATAGTTTGTGTCTCTAGGCTGCTTTAAGTGCATGCGGACCAGTTCCAAGACTGCCTCTGCCTGGGAAATGATTGCCTTTTAATCAAAGACAGGGAATTCAACTACCCTGTATAATAAAAAGTCAACCTTGTTTACCAAATGGTAGATGAATATGGGAGGAGGAGATAAATGAGTTGAAATACATCTCATCTAAAGGCATAGAAATCTTATTATTGCTGAAGACATCTGAAATGAAATAAACAGACCTCTTAAAATAGCCCTGATTTTTAAAAAAAGTTTGTTGGTAGTAGTAGTGTCATTTATCTGGCTTGTAGATATAGAAATGTTGCTAAGCAACTCAAAGTTTTTTATTTTAATACATTTTAGCATTCAAAACGGAGAGTGCCGGTATTCCAATCTACAAACTTCAAGAAAATTGGACTGAGTTAGCTATTTTTGCACAGATTTTTTTCTTTATCAGTAATGCATTTGGTATTCACTTTTGCATCTTAAAATCAATTCTTGTCTTTTTTTTTTTTTTAGAGTTTATCTTAAGGGTCACCTCATACATATGGTCAACTTTCCTGATTCTTTATTCTTGTTGCTTTGTATTTACATTGAATGTGTGTGTATATGAGGGTATGTGTATTTTCTTTGTTCCGTACATGTTGTTTCCCTGGATAGAAGGTGCACTCCTTGAGCACAAGGACTGTTTTATTTTCTTCTTTGAGTTTCCAGTGGCTGACACACATTTAGTGCCTAATCTTCGATTATTCAAGGCGAGAAGATATTATTGATGAGGTGACATGGATTGTCTTGCCTACAAGTTATGTAGTGTTATGGTCACATTGAATATTTGTTAAATGTTGGTAAATGAAATCCAAATGAAGAGTCAACACCAAGTGAGGAAAATCATTTTATTATAGCCATAGCATCAATACAGCAAAAATCTCAGAGTCAAATTTAGATTGTAAATTCTTTGAGGACTCTAACAATAATTTCTTTTGTAAATATCTTCAGATTTTGGACTTTATGACATTCACTTTTATAAGATTTTTGAGTTCCATTTTTTTCCTTCCTTCCCTCCTCTCCCTCCTCCCCAAGACAACAAGCAATCTGATAAAGATTATACATGTTGACACATTAGTCATGTAAAAGAAAAATCAGAACAAAAGGGAAAATCCATAAGAAATAAAAAACAAAAAAATGAAAATAGTACGCTTCAACCTGCATTCAGACTTCATAGTTCTTTCTCTGAAAAGAAATGAGTTTTTTGGAATTGTCTAAGTCTACCAAAGTTGGTCATTACATAATGTTATTGTTACTGGGAATACACATTTTTAGAAAATTCTACAAAACCAAACGTATATTATTTTTCTGATAATATATTCCATCTCTTTGCATTGAAAGGGAAGGAATGCATTTTCTCACTTTGCCTAAGGTCAAGTTTGGCCATTAGAACTATATAAGTGTTTATTTTTGTTGTGTTGACATTTTTGTAGTCATTGTATACGTTATTTTCTTGATTCTATTTATTTCACTGTTAGCATTTCCTAGAAATCTTCCCAGGATTCTCTGAACTTTTCATCTGTATCATGAAATAAATATTTTAAATTGACAGGTTCAGTGTCAATGACAGTGAAGTTTTTGGTTCAGATAAAAAGTACTATTCTGGGATCTCTATTGCTTATTTTAGTATTCCATCCTGGTATGGGACTGCTCCTAGTTTCTTTAAGACTAGGCCAGTAGAGCCCAATTTATACCTAGAAAGGAAGCAAATATAAATCTGGTTAACAATCTGTATAGTCTGGCTTTGAAGACCATTTTAGTTTTATTAGGAAAAGCTCATCACTAGATCTTTGACCATGAGATATTCTTTTTCCTTGGAGGGGTGGGGAATGGGGAACACAGAGACCAAAACTACATTAAATTGTCTACTACAGTATGGCATGGCAGAAAGTGCCAAAAGGATTGAAATCATAGATTCTTAAAGTATGAAATATCTTAGTGCAAGGGTCATAGGTTACATCTGTATTTATTTCCAAACTTTCCCAGGTTGTGGTAACAGAAATATAAAGGAAGGAATGGTTTCTATTTTTAGGCAGCTTATAGTCTATAATTCTTCCTAGGATTTTTGTTGGAAATATAGAATATTAAAATTGGTACGTTACATCTATGTCAAACTCAAAAGACCATTTTCTTTATTTCATTCCTTTGAATTTGAATTTTGGTCAAATTTTTTTTTAAGCATTAACAAACCATTTCAAATAGCAGTTATTTTGGATTAAACAATGATATCCAGTTGAGAAAAAGAAAGAGAAAACAAGACTATTTTGTTGTCTTTATTGTAGTTCAGTCATATCTTATTCTTTGTGACCCCATTTGGGGTTTTCTTGAGAAAGAGATTGGATTGGTTTGTCATTTCCTTCTGCAGTTCATTTTACAGCTGAGGAAACTGAAGCAAATAGGGCTAAGTGATTTGCTTAGTGCCATGCAGTTGGTAAATGTCTGAGGCTAGACTTGAATTCTGGTCTTCCTGACTCCAGGCCCAGTGTTTGCTCCCCTGTGCCAACTAGCTGCCCATATCATTACCTAGCTGCTTGCAGATGAGTAAATTTAAGATTTTGATAGCATCAATCATTCCTGCCTCAGGAGGAACACATTAGGGATTATTCTGAATTAAATGAAATATTAATAGGATCTTTGGAAAGGGGCCACACGGGTAAGTATGCATGTGTGTCTGTGTGTGTGTGTGTGTGTGTGTGTATCTATTTTAAAGAACACAAAATTTTCACTACATATATTGAATTACAACTATGGGAAACACCATAGCATATAAGTGGACTGGTCTTTAAATTAGAAAGACTTACATTTAGGTCCTGCTTCTGACCTTCTGACTATCTAGTGAGTCACTCAGGCCCCCAGGCAACTCTCATTCATATTAAAATTGTTATGATATGGAGGGACAGGTAATAAAGCAGACAAAAATTTATATATTCACATTTAACAAAGATCAGAAGAAAATCTGACAAATTTTCCATTGGGTCTTATGAAACATTCTTTTCTATTGTAAGTTGCATAACTTTAATAATAAATTACATGCTCAGGGATTCCTAACATGCAGATGTGATGTTACCTGCAGCTATGATAAACACTAAACTAAACAAGGAAACTCTCTGGAAGGCTTTTTTTTTTTTAAGTCAATATGATTTTTTTTTTTTTTTTTTTTTAGTTAAACAGAACAAACATGAAGAAATAGTTCATTCTTAGGCAGGGGTTTATTTATGTGGCTTACTTCAAGTCAGAGTCTATGAATCTAAGGGTTTAAGTGCTTTTCCCCTTTGTGCCAGCACAAAGCACCTGTTTCTGTAGCATCCATAGTGTATGTATAATAGTCTACTAAATTCACTTGTGGGATGTGGTTTTTTTTTTTTTTTTCTTCATTGAAATTCTTGCAGACAAATGACACAATAGCTATAGAAGCAAGATAAGCATCAGTCCTACTTTTTAAAATCTCCAAGGAAAGAAGGGAATTCAATTTAAGTGATTGTATACCGCAAATACCTCAAACCAATAGTATTCATTTGGGAAGATCTTGAGTTAGGGAGTAGTTGGGTTTTTAAAATCTTCCCTATTGGGGGAGGAGGGGAATGGGGAGTGATTGACTATCCAATGCAGTCTTTCTAATGCTGGCATCCAATTCCTCATTACTACAGATTGGCCATCTTCCATAGCTCTTATCATTTGCTTTTCCTAGAGGCATCCAGATCTTGGCCATCCACATGCTGAGGTGTGATTGCAGGAGTTACAGCCGGTGTTTCCAAGGCAACCGCCTCTTGGCTATGAGTAGAGTGTTTCTTATAGTTTATCTCTATTGTGGAAGATTGAGAAGAGGAATCCCTGCTCAGTAGCTTTATGCAGCACCTTTTATGTATGTAGAGAGCTGGTTAAAAATAGGGAATTAATTTTTTAAAAATTCACTGAATTCACTGAAACAATCTTTAGATAGCTCTGTTTAATAGAATATACATAGATATAGATATAGTGAATCTCTATAGAAATGTGTTAGGTAGTACAATGGTTAGAGGCCTGGACCTGGAGCCAGGAAGACCTGACTTGAAATCTGGCTTTAGACATTTATTAGTTTTGTGTGACCCTAGGCAAATCATTTAATCTTTGTCTCAGTTTCTTAAATATTCTTAAAGTATAGATAATAATAGTATGTACTTTCCAGGGTGGTTGTGAGGATAAAATGAGATAATATTTGTAAAATGCTTTACAAATGTTTGAATTTATATTCTTGTGTTCTATAATTATTTTAAAGGCTGATGGCTTTAGCCTCCTTTTGAAAGGGATTTAAGTAGTACTTGAATGGATTTTTATTTATAAAATTAGTATTTTTATTTAAAAAAAAACAGCATTTCTCCTCCCCCAATATGCAATTTCCTTGACTTTTATTATATGACTTTCTATTTACAACAAACCAAAGAAAGAAATCTGAGACAATGAGATCCTGCCTGATTTGAAATGAACCTCATATGGAACTGAGGTTTGGAGTAGATAAGTAACATTAAGATGCTAGCATGTTCCAAGAAGCATTTGTGGGGGGGATGTGATAGTAAGAATACATGCCTAGGAGTCTTAAGAAGTAGTTTGAAAAAAAAAAAAAAAGAAGTAGTTTGAGGCCCAATTCTGCTAATTACTAGTTGAATGACCATAGGCAAGTGTCTTAGCTTCATTAATAGAGAAGGAAATTATTTTCTTGATTGTATTGAATCATTATGAACAACTAAATATTTTACACATTTAAATGTGTTTTTTGCCACCACTCCTTCTCTCCCCCAATACACACAGTGGAGGGAATATAGCAGGCATTTAATAATTATTTATTGATTTTGAATTTGAAAATGGAGATTTGTAGTGACAACAATCTGTAAAAGCAGCTATTTTCTGATCCTAGGGACCTTAGTCTTTTTGTAGTGAGAACACTTTGCTTCGTATCTAGGATTATTTCAAGGGTGAGAGGCAGCATTTGAACTGAGGTCATTCAGCAAGGAAAGGATGGGTTTAGAAATCAAACATAGATCTCTTCACTTGGAGCCCAGGCAGCGGGTTTTCTGCCACCTTACATTGCCTCTTGTTATGTGCTAACATCTTAATGTGAGCCCATGTGATTTATACCATTCATCAGTACTATAGTTTGTTTTTCCTGGAGGCTCAAATCAGATAGGATGTCACAGACTGTAAGATTTGGGTGGTGGATTGTAAGGCATGATTGGCCAAAATGTTAACATGAAGTTTTATAGAGATTTGAAAAGAAGGGTATATATGATGGGCAAAATAGTTCTGATTTTTAAATTTTTGTTAAAATATTAATTTCTTTTGTGTACATAGTGAAAATGTTATATATAATACTGTATGTATGTATATATAGAATATTATATATTGTTATGTGTCTATCCGCATCCACATATATCTGTGTATATGTGTGTGAATATGTAGTAGTTGTTCAATTGTACAGTTGTGTCTGATTCTTTGTTTCTCTGTATGAGGTTTTCTTAGCAAAGATACTGGATTTGTTTGCTATGCCCTTCTCCAGTGGATTAAGGCAAACAGGGTTAAGTGATTTGTCTAAGATTAATAACTGGTGCATTTCTTGGGCCAGTTTTGAATTCAGGTCTTCCTGTCTATAGGCCTTGTATTCTATCCACTGAATCACCTGCCTGCCCATTCCCCCTCTGTATGTATTCCATATATACATACATATATATGTATACATACATACATTAATAAAATAGATGACTAGTTTGTAAGATTCTTGAAAGCAAATAAAGATTTTTCATCTTTATGTTCTTAGCACCTAGAACATGGCACTTAGTCGTTCTAGAAGTGCCAGAGCCAGAACTAGCAATTTTTGAATCTGGGGCAAATCCCACAAAACACTCCCTCAAATCAACTTTGTAATTCATGACATAAAAATGATATAGATATTAATATAAATTCAGTTGAATAGGGGAAATGAATTACTAGAGTGGTTTCTACCATGTTTGGATGAGAGTTTTTTTTTTTTTTTATATATCTCTGGACAACTTTTTTCCAGTTATGGATCTAATTGGTGTTAATTAAATATTTTATAACTAAATTGGCCAAGGTCACATAGAAAGTTCGATATGCTTTGACAGAAGGGACCATACTGTGATTTCTCAGTGCCTAGCATAAGACTTTTTCAGGAAGGGAATGAGAGAAAGGGAGGAAGGGAAAAAGAGAGAAAGAAAAGAGATGGAGAGAGATGGAGAGGGATAGAGGGACAAATTACTATTTGGGCCACATCTCTGATTTCATAGGACATTTCCAGTGAGAAATCTCCCTTTACCAATGAAGCTCAATACCTGCTAAGCAATTTATATTCTTAGAATGGTTTGGATTCTATGAATAGTTAAGTGACTTTCTCAGTGTCCTACAGATATGTCAGAGGTGGGATTTGAATGTAGATCATCCTGATTGAGGCAAGTTTTCTAATATTATGCTGTGTGTGTGTGTGTGTGTGTGTGTGTGTGTGTAAAATTAAACTCTTGGTTCCACTTCTCTGTTTTAGATCATAAATTTGAATAGCCACAACTGGTCTCAGTTAACTTTTTGGTTTGATGTACTATTAGAAAGCTTTTTAGCCATTGACTATTTCTATGAATTATCAGAGAAGGGCATTTTGTGTTTCTCCCCTCCTCTGACACTGTATTATAAAAGCACTGGAGAAAAATATTGTAAAGAAATCCATAGATGTGAAAAATATGTATATGATGTAATATATGCAAGATATGAAAAGAATGTAGAGTCAAGATACCTAATTTTTACCTAATAACATGACTCTGCTATATGAACTTGAACCCCTATTTTTAGGTTGCAAATCCGTGAACAAAGCATGTACCAACTTGTCTTACCTTGTCTTAAGTTGTATGCATTTCTCTCCTCTAAGAAACTGAGTATTTTTGTTTTCAATCTTCTTTTCTGAAGCCATACATTTATCTATATAGGAGATATTCTTTTTTTTTTCTGAGCTTGATTTTTGATTATCTGGCATTAATATTCCATTTTTGTAAACTATTTTCCTATTCATTTTGTAAAAGCATTGAAAACTTTTAATCTGAAATGGTAGCTATTTTGCTAATAAAGCTGAAAATTTAAAATGATGAGTTGTTATGATTTAAAAAAATATAATGGGATTAGGTGTTGTAATCGTTCAAATATTAATAGCATATACTGATGATCTTGTGGTTGACATTTTCAGAATAACACTTCTTATGCCACTTATGTAAATGATCTCAATTTATAGTACTTGAGGAATAAGAAAATTTTTCCAAAAATTTTTTAGAATGTTCTGAACGTTCTAAAGAAATTTTCCACTTACAATACAAAACAAAAGAAGGATTCTATATAAAAGTAGATCTCCATTTTATATTGCTTGCTACTCACCCCCCCCTTTTTTTTTGTCATTTAAAATATCTCATGCATGTTTATTACTGATAACCAACTCTGGAAAAGAAAGGGGCTGGAGCAGACTTTCCAATGATAATTTTCTGAATTTATTTAGCATTTTTCCCTAGTTGCATTTAAAAAGTTTTTACATTCATTTTTAAAACTGGGCGCCAAATTTTCTCCCTTCCTCCCTCCCTCCCTCCCTCTTCATCCTCATTGAGAAAGCAGAGAATTTGATATAGGTTATTCATGTGTATTCATGCTAAACATTTCCATATTAGTCATGTTTTGAGGAAAAAAAAGAACATAGACCAAAAAAACCAAACCAAACCAAACCAAAACAAACAAACAAAAAAAAAAAAAACCTTGAAGAAAATAAAACAAAAAAAAAAAAAATCTGTATTCAGACACCATCAGTCTTTCTCTGGGGACAGATAGTATTTTTCATCCTAAATCCTTCAGAGTCCAATAATAATTTGGAAAAAATGCCTGTATCTTAGCAGACAGCTTCTCAGGAAGTGGCTTTTACTTCTTATCAAGTGTGGTATCATGGCAAGGGATTTGGCCTTGATACACAATAAATATGTATATCATGGTTCTGGCACTTCTTTATAGACCCAGCTTAGCATTTTTCTAGTGTGTCCTCTGAGTCGTTCCTCCTGTATTGCCAGTTTTCCTTCAAATCCACTGAGGAAGAAGTTGATTTTGCTTCTGCTTCTTTTTGATAATCTCTTGTGGAAAAGACATAAATGATGTCACTGCCAAGTCTCTTCAGCTATGATATAATGGAAAAAAAAAAAACAAATCCTTGTTTTAAAAAATAGATAGCATTTTTACATGCTAATGAAACTCTCCTGATTGTTTGTGCTTCCTTTTCAACTTCTGTTCTTTTCATACTTTTTTTTTCCTTAAAAAAGAAAGTTACCCTGGTACTCATTTTGGGAGGGAGGATATTATTCCTTGCCCTTCTCCTCCTCCTCCAAGGAAGGAGGGACAAGGAAAAAAAGCAAAGAACATAGGTAAAAACACATCTACCCAATGGCTACGTCCAAATACTGTTTGGGTTAATATAAATTTTAAGGGCTAAGGAACTTCAAAACAAAGTTGCCATTTTTAAAATTATTATTATTCATTAAGGAAGACAGATAGATTAATAATAATCAGTAAAGCAGACTGAATGATGAATATGTGGCCTGCATTTCAATAATTCATTGAACCTAGAATTCACTAGAATTCTCATAATAACATGGAGGAGAACATTCTCAAAGTTTGTTCCAGTGGAACCCAAGTTCTGGCAGACCCTACCAAGCTGGTAAGGCTCTGGGATCTCCCAGCAATGATTCCAGCAATGAGACAGAAAAGACTACTCTAGTCTATTGCCAGAAGGTTGCCTACCAGGTAATATTTTCTATTTTTGTTTTCCAAATTGCAGCAGCTCATGAAGACAGTCTACTGAGGTGTTGGAGAGGTTGTAAACTGATATACAAAGACTGCCTCTTTGTTCTAATTCCCTTCCAGCCACAAAGCCAAAACTTGCAAAGCAGAGTAGTTGGCAGGGTCTGAAATCATGGAGGTGGGTTTTAATGGGAAAAGAAAGAGAAATATGAACTCATCAATGGATAGATCCATGATGGTATTTCATGTCTGCTTTTAAATGACAACAATTATTTTAAAAATATTAAATAATTTTTTAGTATTATCTAAGGAAAATTGCAAAATAAATCTGTAATAATCTGGGTTTGGCCTAGTGACCCACTTTTGAGTAGTCAGTGCTGTCAGCTTGAGTTCTGAGATTTGGTTTATGGAGCTAGAGAGACATTTTTCCTTATACAAGGAGTGAAAGTATATTCTTTTATCTTTCAGGGCCTTCCCTTCTATTTTTATTTACCTTATATATATCTTGTTTTGTATAGTTATCTCTTCCACATTTGGGGGGTTGAGTACACCAATCTGGAAAATTTGAGTAAAATTTTTTTTGTACTTTTGTACCAGAAAAGAAGTCTGAATTTTTTCTTTTTCTTCTGTGGTGCATTTACAGTATCTTATTGTAAAATTTGGTTAAGCGTTTGGCCATGGGTTCTGTGTCATTTGCTGGTTTTTGCATGTCATCTGGGGCTTCTGCAAAACTTTTAAAATTTCCATTTAATTTCTTATGCCAGTTGGAGATACAGAAGTTACAATGGGTAAAGTTGTGATATGGAAGGGATAACTATCTATACATTTGTTTGCATGCCATCTCCCGGTTAGTCTGTAAGCTCCTGGAGAGCAGAGTCAATCTCTTGCCTTTTATACTGATGTTTGATTCTGGTGAGGTTGAAAGTAATTGTACCCCTGAGAAAAATTTATATCTCAGCCTTGGTAAGAGATGGGTACCCATTTTAATAGAGACAGATTTCCACATCCAGCTACTTTGAGTGTGTAGTCACATGTGTCAGAATGAATGAGGAAAGGCTTTAGAAAAAGAAACCTGGGAATAGGAAGAAGTATTTCATTTGGGTCACTGATTTGATATTGAGGTTGTCAGAGGTAATTATTGAGGGCAGATGATTTTCTCATTTATTTATTTATTTTTTTATGATACAGCCTCTAGATTTCTAGGAATGGAGCCTAATTGTCCCAAACTCATTAACAAAGCCTTTCTCTGCCTATCGAATCCTGTTAATAAACAGCATTAGGACCTAGGTTCTAAAGTAATTTTATTCAAGTACTGTATTAGCAGGGGAAAAAAAAAACCTTAGTGATACCTCAAGTTTTGTGTAGGCTTCCTGTCTGCTCTATGTTTATTGCTGTCTGCCCAGAGAGCTCCCTTTCAGAAGGGAACTGTTTCGTGGACAGGAAGGTTTCTTTGTGTACTACTGTGAGCTTCTGGCTCCTGTTTGGAAGGAAAAGAGCTCTCTCTCTAGTACTCAGATTCCTGTTGTCTCTTCCAAGCACAGCATATGCCTTCTCCTGCAAGTTTTGACTTGAATATGCACTTCTTGGGCATTTTCCCTTTCATCCCCTACTTCATCACACACACACACACACACACACACACACACACACACACAAAGTGTTTTTCATCCACCCATTAATTCATGTAAATTAGATGTTGGATCCCTTCCCCTTCCTTCAAAAGGATTACCTGGACTCATGAAATATCACACTCATGCTGGTCTGGACGTTTGAAATGTTTAGTACTTTTCCAGTATTTCTTGCTTTGAAAGAGAAGGGAAGGTGGGGTTTTTTCCCCTGTTTGTGTTTTGTTTTCAGTCTCAAGAGCTCATGAGAACTGAAATCTCTATAACAGGGCTTCTTAACCTTTTTTTTTTAATGGTTGGCTAAGGTCCAGGATTTGAACTGCAATTAAAATGCACGTGTTATTGTTCTCTGTACATATTGTTTCACAGTGCTGGGATATGAAGAGTTGAAGGGCTTAGAGCAAGTTTCATTTGCGACCTAGATCCCTTTGGCTGTCTTGGTGAAGACCATGGTGTCCTCAGTAATGGGCTTCTCAGTAATAACAGTAACTACATAAAATATAGTACCTGAAATTTTTAAAAATGCTTTCCATATTCTCCCATTTGATCTTGAGAGCAATCCTGTGAAGTCGATGCTATTTAATCTCCATTTTATAGATGAGGAAATTAAGGCTGAGAAGGTCTTGTCTAGAGTCACATAGCTAGTAAGTATCTGAGAAGCTAAACTCAGGTTTTCATTACTCCAAGTCCTACACTATTCACTCTACTTCTTAGCTATCCCAACATCATTCTTAGAATAATATTTTCAAATGCCTAAAATAAAATATATAGATTTACACAGGAAATGAATGGTATTGAAATACAGTTCTCAAAATGAAAAAAATAATCTTCATAAACCTTAAAGTTAAGAATTCCTGCTCCATAAGATTTCTAGTTCTCTGATAAGTTAATTGCTTGTCACACTTTAAACCATTTTTGGAAGAGCTGAGTAGTTGTTCCTCATCAGCTTTTAGGTTCTTTTGAATTTCATCCAGTGTTTGAATTTCATTTGCAGTGGGTAGAGAATGTTAGGATTTAGGCCCCAGAGTATGGGTATCTAATAGTGCATTATTCCTTTCTCTTCTTCACTTTATGGACTTGAATAGGCAATGTCTCTTATAAGGTTGATGGGACATTGATGCATTGTTGGTGGAGTTGTGAACGAATCCAACCATTTTGGAGAGTAGTTTGGAACTATGCTCAAAAAGTTATCAAACTGTGCATACCCTTTGATCCAGAAGTGTTACTACTGGGATTATATCCCAAAGAGATTATAAAGAAGGGAAAGGGACCTGCATGTGCACGAATGTTTGTGGCAGCCCTTTTTGTAGTGGCTAAAAACTGGAAACTGAATGGATGTCCATCAGTTGGAGAATGGCTGAATAAATTGTGGTATATGAATATTATGGAATATTACTGTTCTGTAAGAAATGACCAACAGGATAATTTCAGAAAGGCCTGGAGAGACTTACACGAACTGATGCTGAGTGAAATGAGCAGGACCAGGAGATCATTATATACTTCAACAACAATACTAGATGATGACCAGTTCTGATGGATCAGGCCATCCTCAGCAACGAGATCAACCAAATCATTTCTAATGGAGCAGTAATGAACTGAACTAGCTATGCCCAGAAAAAGAACTCTGAGAGATGACTAAAAACCATTACATTGAATTCCCAATCCCTATATTTATGCCCACCTGCATTTTTGATTTCCTTCACAAGCTAATTGTACAATATTTCAGAGTCTGATTCTTTTTGTACAGCAAAATAACGTTTTGGTCATGTATACTTATTGTGTATCTAATTTATATTTTAATATATTGAACATCTACTGGTCATCCTGCCATCTAGGGGAGGGGGTGGGGGGGGTAAGAGGTGAAAAATTGGAACAAGAGGTTTGGCAATTGTTAATGCTGTAAAGTTACCCATGCATATAACCTGTAAATAAAAGGCTATTAAATAAAAAAAAATTTATAAGGTTGAATTATAGATTTGGACTTTGAAACTATCAGGAAGCTAAAGAGAAGACAAATTGACTTCTGGGTTCATATTCTCTTATAAAGGAAGCTTTGAGATTAAGTGATTTGCCTGTGGTTGTGCAGCTAAGTTCTCAGAACTCAAAAAGACCTTGGAGGGTATTGAGTTCATTTTCCTTATTTTACAAATGAGGAAAAGAGGCTCAGTGACTTGCCTTAATATCATATACTCTTTTTATTGTTGAGGCAACTCTCTGTGATTCCATTTGGATTTTTTTTCCTAGCAAAAATACCAATGTGACTTGTCATTTCCTTCTCAAGCTCTACAGATTTGAAAATTGAGGCAAATAGGATTAAGTGACTTGTCCATGGTCACACAGCTAGATTAGAACTCAAGAATGAGTCTTCCTGATCCAGGTCTGATATCCTGTCCTTTGTGCCACCTAGCTGCCCTTCATGTATGAGTCAGGTCTTAATTCTGGTCTGACACTATCCCTTCTCTGCATTGGCCCTAAGTTATCAGGCTATTTGTCTTTCCTTTTTGTAAGTAAAATTCAGGCCCTCAATGTCCCCCACCTTTTCCTGGGACCTCTAAGGTCTCTTTAAACTCTCATAATCTGCTCTATTGCTTTCAGGAATGTCTAAATGATTTGGAGTTGCACAAACACAAAGAAGTCAGGGATATGGCTTGGAGGAAGAGAGAAGAGTTAAGGGAAAAGCAGTTGAGTTTAAAAGACTTGGAAAGTCTGTTGAATGGAATAAATAATCAAATTTACTTCTGATATCTGAGGTTGGATAAAGTGGATAGAAGTATGTTTATTTCAGCATATGGGAAGAACTAAGACTATTATTGAGTTGGGAGATGGAGATGTTAGAGACTGAAGAAAATAATATTGTCTTTAAATCTGGATTACATCTCTTTATCTTGGGCTTGGGTTTGCTTTAGCAGTCAAAGCAGAGATT
Organism: Sarcophilus harrisii; assembly: GCF_902635505.1. NCBI lineage: Eukaryota > Metazoa > Chordata > Mammalia > Dasyuromorphia > Dasyuridae > Sarcophilus > Sarcophilus harrisii. The sequence continues at coordinate 369,581,996 of NC_045428.1, forward strand.
TTTCATTTGATTTTCATATTGTTTTATTGTGAGAATGGAAAATGTCTAGTCTGAGTATCTGTTGTCATTTTTTCAAGCTTAAGAAGTAGGGTGGAGAACATCTTGTCCTGGTAGCCCGGCCTCTTGAAGATCAGCCCTTAAGGCAGCCATGAAGCCATGATTTTTTTTCCTAATTGGTCACTACAGAGCTTTAAACTCAACTTCAACTTTCACTTACTTAGTTAAGGTCCTTGGGGAAAAATAACTAATTAGTTTTGGAGTCAGAAGACCTGGTTTCATTTTTTTTTTTTTTCTGTCACTACTTATGTGAATGGGAAAACTATTTATTTTTCTGGGTCTCAGTTTCCTTATTTGTAAAATGAGATGTTGGATTGTATGACTGCTTAGGGCCTTTTCAGATCTAACTCTGTGATCCTATAATAATTTGAGGACTTTTGTTTGCTGTGTATAAGAATGTATAGATCCTTTTTGCCTTACTTGGATATTATGAAAGAAGGATCCAGAGAATTTTTTTACTTAGGCCCTAAACTTCTGGCACCTAGATAAAACATAGTAATGGAACATCTGGCTTCTTTTAGCATAGAATATAATTGTAGCAGCAATAAATTTCCCCCCTGAACTTTTGAAATACTTGCTGAATATCATATCAAATGCTGTCCCATTTTACAGAGGAGGACACTTGAATATACTAAGGTAAATATCAAATTATAAAATTTCAGAATAGGGCTTTAAAGATCTCATATAATTCCTCTCACTTTTTTTTTTAAAATATAAATTGTTTTTTTTTAAGGTTAAGAGACTGGCAGAAGTATTAGTGTTGGGCAGAATCCAGGTCTTTTGCTTTCCTGTCAAGTGTTCTTCCCCTCTCCCCATGGTACCACACTTCCCTCAGTGGGCTTTTCTGGTGATAGCATGGTATTTTGAAAACTGAAGTGGGAAAAAGCTAGGATCCTTTTTTTCAAAGGTCTTCTGTAGTCCATAAAAAGCTAAATGGTAATTCTGCAGCTTCTCTAGCTATTCTAAAAATAATCTATGTTTTTGTTTTGTTACTCTTGAAGCTGACTATTACAGAACCTTTGGCTAGCTAATGATGAGCTAATGTTCTCTGTTGTGGAAAATACCTAATTACTCTGATCCTTAGCCATCTGACTTCCTCTTCTAAGTGATGTGGTAGTCACTAGCTTTTCAACCTGACTTTAAAAAAATATGAGAAAATCATATAGAAGGGTTGGCATTCAATTAGTGTGACTCCTGGAATGTGTTTACACTTAAACTCCAGCATTTCTGGGCCCACACAAGTTCAAGCAAAGTGTTTTCCTCATGGGAGATTTGTGGTAGTTGTTTCTTCATCCTCCATTTCTTAGGAAGTTGGGTTTTATGCAGATTAGTCTATAAAAACCTACTGTCTCATATCCTTCTGCACAACACTGATATATTAAGCACAGAGTAGTATCACTCTTTCCTTCCTCTCTCCCCAATCTGAAGAGTAACCTCTTTTTCTAAAAAATTAATTTTATTTCCTGTGGGGGTTGTCTAAAATCTGGGATTAAAAATGTAATTATTTTGGAGCTCAGATCTCCTTTCCGAAAGCCCAGCTTCCTTGGCTATACCATCTGGTAAAGTAATTAATTAAAACATTGAATCAAGTTGATGTGATTGGCCCAAATTTATGAAAGGGTAATTGAGTTAGATGGCAAAATGGATAGAATACTGGGCCTGGATTCAGGAAGCCTCATTTCCCAATTCAACGCTGGCCTCAGACATTTACTAAATGTGTGAACCTGGATAAGTTATTTATTGCTATTTTGCCTCAGTTTCGTTAGATGTAAAATGATCTGGAGATCTTCCCTTTTCCTATCCATTGAACTTTTTTGGTAACAAAGTTTGCAAGGGAAAAAAGGTTCAGCAAAACCAATCCATGTGTAAAAACTAAAACATTTTGAACATATGTTTTTGTATACACATCATGTATTCTTGTGAAGGGATTCTTTAAAAAGGTTTGCTTTATAAACTGAGATTGAAAAATAGATGCTCAACAATGAATGATAATCTCTGAAATAATCTCTGTAATAGATTTTCCCCAAATTTTAATCCTTTTGTTCTTTAACATAGCCATACAAATTGGATCATAGATACATTTTTTTTCATGACTCAAATCACATAAAAGTGACCCTTGCAAAGACCTTTTGAGTCATCAATTAATTGACATTTACTAAGTTCCTATTCTATGCTGGAGTAGGAATATAGAAAGGGGCAAAGACAGTAATTGCCCTCAAAGATTTTATAATCTAATGAAGTGGACAATATGTAAACAAATATATACAAAGAAAACTGTATACAAAATTAATAGAAAATAACAGAGGGAAATCACTGGAATAAAGAAGGGTTGGAAAAGGCTTCCTGTAGAAGGTGGGATTTTAGGTGGGACTAAAAGGAAGCCTGGGGGTGTCAGTAGTAGGAGGGGGGCAAGCAGTGGGGAACAGTCAGAACGTGTGGAAGTGAGAGGTATTACTGGAACAATCAGGTAGCCAGTGACATTGGATTTAAGAGTAGCTATTGGGGAAAAAGGTGAAAGACCGAAATAGTAGAAGGAGCTAGGCTATGCAAAATGAGGAGTTTGTGTTTGATCCTGGAGGAGAATGGGGTTTATTGAGTAGGGAGGTAACATGAGTGGACCTGAGTAAGAGATATCCAGGATGACTCCTGTTGTAACCCTGGGAGAATGGTATTGTTTTCTGTAGTTAACAGGGAGTAAGGAGAATTCGGGAGAAAAAATGAGTTCCGTTTTGACATACTGAGTTTAAATATCTACTGGAAAAACTTAAATGATGGAATCATCACCAAGATAGCACATGATATGAGAAACATGGGCATAGGCATAGACTCTAGAATCATACTCTATCTTAAATGCCATCTGATAATTAGCTTCAACTCCTTCAAGTCTTTCCAAGTATACCCAACAGATAAATTACTGAAGAGCTGTTTCTAGGCTGGTTATTTTTGATCACCATGATTACTAGTCCTTTAGCTTCATTCAGCTGCTACCTGTTAGGCTCTATGGTCTTTGACAGACCTCTAGAGGTAGATTTTACATTGAATTTTCTTCAGGTTTTCTTTCTTCAAGAGGAGAGGGGAGGAAAAAAAAGAGGAAATGAGATTGAATACTGATGTGAACAACAGCTAGTTGAGATCTGAGTCAGCAAGCAGCCAGTGCCAGACCTTCATGGATAACATCTTCAGGAGCAACAGGAGAAAACTTTTCAACAACCTGAATCACTATATAATCAGTGTTATAGAGCCTTGGAGCTGGGAGCAGGAGCCCTGGGTTTGGGAGCTGGCTCTACCACTGTCTTAACTTCGAAAATCCCTTAACCTCCCTGAGATTTTAAGTCCTCACTTGATCTTATAATATAAATAATGATGTCTGTGTCTCAGGATTACTATAAGGCTTCAAAGGGATAGTAGCACAGTATGAAAACAGCTGGGATCAAGTCCTGTCTCTGAACATTTACCACCTGTGTTACCTGGGAAAAGCCATATTCTCCTTATCTCAGTTTGCTCATCTGCAAAAGGAGCCACTAGAATCAAGAACTTCTGAAATCTCTTCCAATTTGAAATCTTTATCTTATGATTTTGTTATAAATGTGAACTGTTATTGCTACTGGAAATGAGAGACTGACATGTCACTTTTTGAGTATGTCTTATAGAAAGTCTGACTTTCAAGATTTAAGATTGAAGTATTTCCTAAGAAGGAAGCTAAGGGATGAAGTGGAGAAAGTGCTAGATATTCAGGAAGACTTATCTTTCTAAGTTCAAATCCCACCTCAGACACTTACTTAAAGGAAATGGCAAACTACTTTAGCATCTTTGCCAGGAAAACTCCAAATGGGGGTGATGAAGGTCAGACATGATTGAAAATTGACTGAACAACAACAATAAATAGAAGGGATACTGGTGCATGGCTATATCCTTCCCCCCTCCCCCTTCTCCTCCTTTCCCCTCCTCCCCTTTTTCCCCTTCTCTCCTCTTCCCCTTCTCCTCCTTTCCCCTCCTCCCTTTCCCCCTTTCTCCCCTTTCCCCTTTCCTCCTTTTCTTTCTTCTTCCCCTTCCTGTGAAATATCAAATTAAAAATCATAGACTATCAAAATTGGAAGGGACCTGAGAAGTGATCCAGACCAATCCATACCTGAAAGAAGCTCAACTACAATAAGTCTGACATATTGTGATTCATGTCTCAAAGCATCAAAATGCACATAGCTCTACTATGTTCTTTGTAACCAAAGTGGGGAAAAGATAAGACTGAGAATGTCTTTAATGCCATCTCTCTCTCTCTCTCTCTCTCTCTCTCTCTCTCTCTCTCTCTCTCTCTCTCTTTTGTGTTGAAGCAATAAGGTTAGGATTGACAGAGATGAAAAATTGGATAGAGGAAGGTTGTAGTTTTCAATTGTCCTCCCCTCCCCCCTCAGATAATTCCAAAATGATTGTTTTCATTTTTTTGCCATCTTTCTCTCCTTGAGCAGTCATAAAAATCAATCCCTCGGGTGTCTTAAAACTTGTAAGACCTCCAAGATGTATTTCTTCCGTATATTATAAGTTAAGATTCAGCCTTTGCAACACTATTGAAAACAGAAATATCTGGAGATTTAATATATTGACCTTATAGAAACTTGCAGATTCTTCTAGCTTATGAGCATACCCAGACAAGGTGGAGAACAAGGAGGAAAGGGAAAGAGATAACATTTCCTTTTCTTTTTTTTTTTTAAAGTCAGACTAATGTTGTAATCAGATGTATTGGTAACATTAATAAAACTGTCCATTACATTTGCTGTTGATTTGGTGTAGTATGCTAATAATTTCTTTATACTTGGTAGAAAGAATGTAGAAGCACAGTATGTTAAGTGATTCATAAAAATAAAAAAAATCAGATTATGCAATCTGCTTTTAAACATCTTCAAAATGAGAAAAATGTTTACTTTGTTGTTGTTGATCAGTTATTTTGAGTCATATCCAACTCCTTGAGACCCCCATTTGGGTTTTTTTGGCAGACATTGGAGTGGTTTGCCATTTCTTTCTCCAGCTCATTTGATAGATGGGGAACTGAGAGAAACAGGGTTAAGTGATTTGTCCAGGATCACACAGCTAGTAAGTGACTGAGGCTGGATTTGAACTCAGGAGGATGAGCCTCTCAGACTCCAGAACTCTATCTACTGTACCTGTTTACTTATTTCCCCTTCATAGCATGAGAACTGATGAAGTAGCTCAGCAGACCCTGTACTTGCCGTGCTGTAGGAAAGCTCCATATAAAGCCATAACTTTGCATGGTCACTGTTATTAACGTTTGCCTCTAATGAAGTCCTATTCTATTGCATCATCATAGTTTGTTGGCCCTGGGTTCTTGGAAGCCCTGCCTTTGAAGCTGGGATTATCATGCATCTTGCTCCTTCTTGCCACTTCTGAGTCCTCTCCCTACTGCTCTCCCTTGGCAGCTTCCTCTCCTTAGAGCTTCATCTATCTAGCTCTCTCTTCCTATCTATTTGTTTCCCTGTGACTGCAATTTTGACAATCATTTTCTCTCCTATCTCAGGGAATTCCATCCTTGGCTTGTAATCTTTCTCTTTAACATAGCCTCTGCTCTTATATTTGAGATGTCAACTTATTTGTCGATTTTTTTTCCCCCACAACTGCTATGATATGTACTTCTATACTTCAACTATATGCAGGGATCATTGTGTCATGATATTATCATCACTCATGTGTTTTCTGTTGCCACAAGCCATAGCTATGAGATGTCTCTATCAGGCCATAAACTCTTGTACTTATTTCTTTGTGTTTTACTTCTCTTCATCCTTGCCATAATTCATACTATTCAACCTCACCACTAATACTAGTAGTTCTACCCTTTCCTGCTTTCCCAAGCCATCACTCCTGCTCTGACCTCACTATCATCCTTATAAAGTCTCAGCTTTTTAGTTAACCATTAGCTTTACTTCTTCTTTTGAATCTCTTGCCCCATTATTATAATGGACTTATCCCTTTCCAAACTCTAACTCTGGCTTCCTAGCTATGTAGCTTCTCTGTTCATACTTCTGTTAGATACTTAAATAGCTGCTGACGAGATCCTCTACAAATTTGTTATTCAATCTTAAATTGGCCCTTCTTGCTGCACATTGCTTTAATTTTTCTCTGATTGACTTTTGCCTCATTTTCTACAGTAACTGTTTCAAACCAACTCTTTTCAGATTTCCTTCTTCACTTCCCACTCAGCAGAGGACCTTGTCTCATATTTCACCAAATAAATTGAGGACATTTCCTACAAGCTACCTTTCCTATTCATGTCCATACATCAAATTGCCTCATGATCCTTCCCTGTTCCTTTTCTCCTTTATTCCCATATCTAAGGAAAAGGGGACCCTTCTTGCTAGGGGCAGCCTATCTACTTGTGTCCTGAATTCTGTCACTTTCTGTTTCCCCTGTCATCTTGCTCCTTTGAATATTTTATCATTTTCTGTTTCCAATTTTATTTTTTTATTTTTAAAGGTTTTCATTTTCAAAACACACACATAGGTTATTTTCGACATTCACCCTTGCAAAACCTTGTGTTCCAATTTTTTCCCTCCCTTCCCCCACTCCTTACCTAGATGGCAAGTAATCCAATATATATTAAACATGTACAATTCTTCTCTTCATGTTTCCACAATTACCATGCTGCACAAGAGAAATCAGATCAAAAAGGAAAAAATGAGAAAGAAAATAAAATGCAAGCAAACAACAAAAAAGTGAAAATACCATAGTATTTATTATGATCCACAGTCAGTCCCCACATTTCTCTCTCTGGGTGTAGATGGCTCTCTTTATTACAAGACCATTGGAACTGGCCTGAATTATCTCATTGTTGAAAAGAGCCACATCCATCAGAATTGATTATTGTATAATCATATCATTGCTGTGTACAATGATCTTCTGATTCTGCTTATTTCACTCAGCATCAATTCATGTAAGTCTCTCCAGGTCTCTCTGAAATCATCCTGCTGATTGTTTCTTATAGATCTGTTTCCAATTTTCAATTGCTGAGGCAATTAGGGTTAAGTGACTTGCCCAGGGTCACACATCTAGGAACTGTTAAGTGTCTGAGGTCAAATCTGAACTCAGGTCCTCTTTACTTCAGGGCTGGTGCGCTATCCATTGTGCCATCTAGCTGACCCTCTGTTTCCAATTAAAAAAATATTATTTGATGTCTTTTGTTTCCATTTCCTAATATAATCTTCCTTTAATAAAAAGTGAGAAAAAAAGAAGAGAAGACATTCAGCAAAACCAAGCAAAATACTTAACTCTTCTGATAGTTATACTCATTCTGTACCTATAACCCTCCACCTATAACCACCCCCATAACCTATACAATGGAGGGAAAGTATCTACCTAATTTAATCAATAATTTCTTCCCTGCTGCCTACAAAGATTCTCAGGCTTTCCCCTTCTTTAGTAAACATTCATTTGACCAAACCATTAAAATATTGGCCTGTATTCTGTATCCATGCAGAGCCAAACTCCTAGAAAAAGCTATCTATACATTTCTTCTTTACTTTTCCACCATTTATGTCTCAGCTCCTAATAATTTGACTTTTATCTCAACCACTTAACTGAAGCTGTTCTCTTTGAGCTTTTTAATTGTTAAATCCAATGATTTTTTTCTCAATCCTTGTTCTTTTTGACCTCTTCGTAGCTTTCGTTCACCACCTCCTTTTTTGGATACTTCTCTTACCTGGGTTTTGGAGACACTATTCTGCCACAATGATATTTTTTCTCTTTGTCTTATTTGTTGGATCATCATCTTTGTCTATATGTCTAACTGTTGTTTCACATCATAACTAATCTACTTCACACTCTCCTCATTTTGAATATTTCAGTGGCCTCCTAATTGGTCCCCTTCAATCCATTTTTCCTCTCTCCTATGTATCCTCTACCTAGCTGTCCTAAAATACAGTTCTGCCCATGTCTTTCCCCATTTCCCCTAGGATTAAATACACATGCCTTTGGCTGGCATCTAAAGTTCTTCACAAGTTGACTCTGATTTATCTTTCCAGGCTGATTATGCAGAAATTCTTCCCCCTCACACACTATGCTCAAGCCAAATTGGCTTACTTGCTATTCCCTCTACATGGCATATTTGTGCCTTTGCACAGGCTGCCCCTGTCTATTATTTCTTTTCACCTCTGCCTCTTGCAGTCCCTACTGATATTCAAGGCTTAGTTCAAGTGTTAACTTCTTGAAAAGGTCTTTGCCAATTCTTGCAGTTGTAAATGTCACACTCGGGAACCCCCCATCCCTGTATATTTTTGGGGTGTCTTGTCTTTTCTTACTCATGAACATTCTCTATTTCTATCTCCTTCCCCCCTGCCTTCATTAGCCCCTTGAGGATAATGGATTGTCTCATTTTTATCTTTGTATCTACAGTGTTTGAGGACAAATAGTAAATACTTAATAAATACCTTGTTGATAAGTGGAATGGGAGTCAGCTGAGGTATGAGAAGTGTACCTTAACACCCATAGCCAATGCCTTCCTCTATTTTTTTCCTTGGTTGTACCATAACTACCTAAGCCACCTAGTTGCCCTTTCATATTTATAGAAGTATTTATAAATTGAGGCAGGGAGATGGTAAAATGGATTGGATGCTAAGCCTGAAGTCAGGAAGATTCAGCTTGGTGAGTTCAAATCTGGCCTAAAACACTTATTAGCTGTATGACTTTGGGTAAGTCACTTAACCTTATTTATCTCAGTTCCTTCTCTGTAAAAGGAAATGGCAAACCACTCTAGTATCTTTGTCCAAATAGGGTCACAATCACAAATCTATAGATTAAGCATTTTCGTTAGCTATGTTAAAAATTATTAGAAATGCTAGTTTGGGAATTAACTGTTTTTTTTCCTCTACTTGGAAATTTATTTATTTTATTTTATCCTTAAAAAAATTATCCCAATTGGCTTTTTCAATTTGGCAATGTTCAGATATATTTTTAGTTTTGGATGTGACAGAAAGAAAATCTAAACTACTGCTGCACAGAAACTATTTTCTAATGATCTAATTTCCTAGCCTTGTGTCCATTTATTTTTTCCAAAACTCAATTGTTATTGTATGGACCTTAATAATTTTCATAGTTTGTTGCTTAAGCATTTTGTTGAAAGTAAATAGGTACCAAAGAGAAAGCATGTGGGCTCTGTCAATGAAGTAGGCAAAATATTATAAGTCAACACAAGGTTCCAAAGTGGCTTTAAATTGACCTTGGCTTTGTAATCCCCCCCACAAACACACACACCTTCATGTTGAATTTATATTCATTTACATTTATGTTTAGTTAGTAATTTTGTTTCTACTTGTAAAATTTTTTTAAAATTATCTTTCCCCATTATTTAGTAGATCTGCTCTTCTTAGTTGGAAATGCGAATGATCAAATTCTCAAAATGACGTGAATTGTAAATTATTTTGAATAATATTTGTAGCAGGTAAAAAGACTGGTGTAGATGAGTCATGATTGAAAATACAAGATGATAAAATGATAAATATTGTTAAAATTTTATGCTTACATTTTCTTGGAACAAAAGATTGGACTGCTTTCAGTCTTCATTACTCAAAAGGGTACTCTCTTTCTCCCCCATCCCCTTGCCCTTAAACAAAGCAAAACCTGAAGGAATCTTTCTCTCTTTTGGTTTTGTTTTTATGTAGCTGTTGAGAAGGAAAATTTAGTGTTGAGAAGGAAAATATTCTCCAGTGACAATTTCACTTTGCTGTGACAGCATTGTGTATCCCTAGATTCATTGATTAAGAAAGTAGGATTATAAATACTTCTTTTTAAAAATTGCCATGAATTTTAATAATCATAATGAATTGGGGGTGGGGCAGGAAGGAATGAGATGCCTTTTAATGCCTTGAAAACATTCTTGTTCATTTCCTTACTGCCAAAGGTTGATATTTCTGCCTGATTTGCCAAAGTATATATGATGTGAATAAGCCTGCTGGAATGTGTGACAAGCTGAATGTTTAAGTCTAGACATACCAGTCATTGAATTTGCATTTAGATGAAGATGGAATGAAACAAACTTTGTTTTGAAATAACAATAATAAAAATAATAATAGCTACCATTTATGCTGTAAGGTTTGAAAAGCAATTTACATATGTTATCTCATTTGAGTTTCACAATAACCTGTGAGATAGGTATTCTTATTACTCCCATTTACCAGATGATGAGATTCAAGCTGGAAGAGATTTATCGACTGGCCTAAAGTCATACAGTTAATAAATGTGTGAGACAGGCTTTGAACTTGAGACTTCCTGACTTAAGGCCCAGGTCTACTACGCAGCCTAATAGAGCAAAGGTAGTCTCTTCTTTTTGGTTTTTGATTAAACTAAGTGGTTTTCTAATTGGATTTGAATGGCAAAGTCAGAGCCTGATAGTGTGCAGCTTCTCTCCCACCCAAGAAAAAAAAATTGTTTGACTTTTAGTCCTCATATTACATATAAATAGTTGTTGTATTATTAAGATTTGAGTCACTTTTTTGCATATTTTATCTTATTTGATTCTTATAACATTACTTTCAATAACTCAGTTAATTAGCATTTATTAAGCACTTATTATGTGCCCGTGCTGGGGATACAAAGAAAGTCCTATGAGTCAGAGAGCAAAAAGTAGTATTATTTCCCATTTTATGAGGAGGCTGAGATACAGACATTATACGAATTGCCTCTAGGGTCATATAACTTGTGAAAAATCTGACTTGGTAGTTAGACTTAAAATGTAGGTCTTTCCCCCACTGTCTCACAGCTATTGCTCCTTAGTGACTGGCATGCTTGTATTGTCATACTGAGCTTTGGTTCTTTTGGTCTCTGAGTTAAATTATTATTGATTATATTCAACTAACTGGAAAAAAAAATTGGTTGAGTCCTAGTTTCCCAAGTCAAAAGTGAAGATTAAGCTAATGATGCTATTTAGTAATGCAAAAACTTAATTTTCATGAGTTTGTGGCCTTTTGTGAACCAAGTCAGCAGTTTTTACCTTTGGATAGAAAGTCAAATGATATTTTGAGTAAACAGTCTGTTGTTCATCAGAACTTTTCAGGGTTGTGTTCTGTTCTGAGCATTACATTTTTGGAAGGACAAACTGGATTGATTGACAAACTAGAGTGTTCAGAGGAGGAGAATCAGGTGGTCTAGAGACTATGCCATAAGAAAGAATTAGGGATGATTGTATGGGAGAAGAGAAAATTTAGAGGGACATAATAGGTATGTTCAAGTATTTGAAAGGCTGCCATATGGAGCATGGATTAGATTTGTTCTTTGGAACCCCAGAAGTGAATGGAAGGATCAGAAAGACAAGTTATTTATAATACTGTAGATTAAGAATTGTAAAAGATCATGAAGTCATCTTGTGGGTTGATAATAAAGTTCATATATTAACTAGGCAACCCTACAGTAGTAGGGAATGATCACATAGTGATATGGCTGGAGGGATATGACCCTGTGCATGGCATCTTGGATTAGATAGGACAATTGTTACCAGAGTGATTCATAAGATTTCTAAGGATGGGATAAAATGCTTTTTAGATTTGTACTTAAAGTATAAATTATGCATTTAAAATATGACTCTACCTTTCAAGTAATTGGGGAAAAAATGTTATTGTTAAGTCCTCTTTTTCCAAGTCAAAAATGAAGGTTAAACTTGTCATTCCTTGAATTCCTTTGTCCTCAATTATGACTTGATCTTGAAATTGGATTTTTAACCTAAAACTTTGGGTTAGCCTCTCTTCAAAGTGGATAGTGCCTGTAGGCAGTCTGCTTCATTTTCAACTCCTAGTACCATAACCACTACCCTCCTAAGCTAGGGAACTGGATTTCCTATTCTTGTGGCATTAAATTGGTTCCTTTTTCATTCTGATTTAATTTATGATGAGAAAATAGCTATATTGACCTGTTTATAAAAATCAAACATGGGAAACTCTTTCAATTTCTTCTACCCCTTCCTTAGATCAGTTCCTTGAAGGTTTGGATTTCTTCTTCTTCTTTAGGTTGTATGCTCCTAAAATCTAGGGATTTCTTTAATTTTATAGGTTCTATATGAAGGTAGATAAGTGAAAGAGTAATGAAATGTTTTAGGGTGACTACTGATATCCTTAATTATTGACAATAGTTATGTATTCCGTATTGAACAGGATCTATTCTTTGCTCACTTAGGCCGTCATGCTAGGAGCCTTAAGCAGGCCTTGCCCTGTTAGAATCCCATCTCTTGCATTGATTGCCTGAAACTTCTGCCTTCTGCAAAAGGGAGATAACACAGATCTAAGTAGCTCGCTTGGATTTTGCAAAGAAATAGATAATAACCATAAAGTGCTTGGAAAACGAGATGCTATATGAATACCATATGTCCCAGTTATACTGGATTACTAGGTTGGATATCAGAGGCAAGGCAGCTTCAAGCAGTAACTAACCAATTTATAAGCCCCAATAATTCCTGATGTTCTCTTCCTGGGGAATTCCATCTGCATATATGTGTAAAGGCCTTCCTTACACATGGAATTCCCCAAGAATGAAAATTTGGAGTTTTAAAAAGAACATCTGAATTTAGAAGTGAAAGAAGGGAAGAAATCATAAAATGTATGAACAACAGGGTAGGATTACTTTAGTTTCATAGGAAAGGCTGGTCTAACCAACTTGATTTTTTCCTCCCTAATTTATTAGTGTGCATAGGATTGTACTTGAAACTAACTTGAAAACTAAGATTGTGTTTCAGTTTTCCCCCCATTGGTGTCTAGCAAAGTGTTGTACACAGTAGGTGTTTCTACTGCTGACACATATTTTAATGATGGACTTTGAAAACCTTCTCAGTAAATGAATTATCATCTTCTTTAGAATCGGAGATAAAATTGTTTGCCGTCATCCCTCTGTCACTGTTATGAGATTCAGTACATTAGTCCAAATAAAATACTACTTCATTTTTCTCAGAAATAAACATTGATTGAAGTATCAAGCTCTAGCAAGTGGCTTTTTTACCATTTAAAATTTTTCTATTTATTTCTTAAAAATCCTTGAATTTTGGTTTAAAGTTAGTTGATGTAATAAATTGTGTGTATGTGTGTACTTGTGTCTATTTGCCGAGCCAGGTATTTATTGGGAGTCTAATGTGACTCCTCAGTGAGATATTGGCCAAGTTTCTTTTGCAACATAGTGTGGATAACAATATCAGTGCTTCCTCAGATTTGATACTATGTCATTTCAAGAAAACTCTGTTTTAACAACTATCACTTAACTCCCCTGTTTTCTCTTTGGAAAAAAAAAAAAAAAAAGACTTTGAACTAGATGACCTCTGAGGTCTGCTAGCTCTAAAGCTCAAGTCTTAAAACTGTCACTGTAATGGAAAGCATATTAGAATTGGAATCAAGGGATTTGGGTTAAAATCCAGTTCTATCATTTGTATGATCTTAGACAAGTCGCAACCTTGCTGTCTGGTTTTGGTCTCCTCTCAGTAAAAAAGGGGAGTTTGGACTAAATGGCTTTTAAGGTCTCTTAGAGCTCCAGATCTCTAGTTCTGTGACTTGAACAAGAGTCATACAGGATGAGCAGTCATGGAGGAGTTGCCTTCTACTTTGCTGGAATGAAAACTTACATTAATTAGGTCATAATGCTATAATAACAACAGTTCTTAAGTACAAAGCTCTTTATAAATATTGTCCCATTTACCCTCCTAAATCTTGGATGGTAGATACTATTATTATTCCCATTTTATAGACGATAAAACTGAGGCAGAGAGGATCTGCTCAGGATCACACAGTTAGAAAGTTTCTGAAGCTAGATTTAAACTCTGTCTTCTTGACTCTTAGTTCAGTGATGTATTCCCTCTACTGCCATATTGTGTCTTTTAGTGCACCATCAAGGTATCATTGTTATGATTATGCTGACTGAAGAGTCTGAGACTTAGAATTCTTATGAGATATAGAACTGTTGTTGTGAACTAGTTACCTTGGAAAGCTCCTGTTTCACTTGATAGTGAAAGATATGAATAATCGCACTAGAAGTATTGCACATGATTTTTAAATATAATTTTCCAAATACATGCAAAGATAGTTTTCAACATTCATCTTTGTAAAATCTTATATTCCAAATCTTTCTCCCTCTCTCTCCAAGACAACAAGCAATGCAATATAGGTTAAACATGTGCACTTCTTCCAAACATATTTCCATATTTGTCATGCTGTGCAAGAAAAATTATATCGAAAGGGAAAAACCATAAAAAAGAAAAAAAAGCAAGCAAAGAAACAATAACAATAAAAAAGGTGAAAAGATATGTTTGGATCCACATTCAATCTCCACATTTCTCTCTCAGGAAATACTTTCAATCACAAGTCTTGGAAATGCCTTGAATCATCTCATTGTTCAGTCCTTCAGAGTTGATCATCATATAATCTCGTTACTATGTACAATGTTCTCTTGGTTTTACTCACTTCATTCAACATCAGTTCATATGTAAGTCTTTCCAGGCTTTTCTGAAATCAGCTTGCCCATCATTTCTTATATAATAATAATATTCCATTGCCTCCATAAGCCATAACTTATTCAATCATTCCCCAATTGATGGGCATTCACTCAACTTCTATTTCTTTGCTACTACAAAAAAGGGATTGCAAATGATTTCTTCTGGAGCAGTATACTTTTATGTCTACTTCAGAGATCAGGTATATTCTGAGTTCCTGCTTTCATCACTGAAGTCGAATTATTTCCCTGTGGTATTGAACATTGGGGACATTTTGACTAATAAGCATGGAATATATCTGAAAGTGATGAATTATTGAGTCATGAAATTGTTGTTGTTATTAACAACTAGCATTTGTATTTGACTTTCAAGTTTGCAAAGCACTTTATATATGTTATTTCATTTGATTCTCATACTGACCCTGGGAGAGAGATGCTGTGATCCCCATTTAACAGCTGAGAAAACTGAGGCAGGGGGTAAGTGGCTTGCCTAAGTTCATGTATCTAAGATCGGACTGGTCTTCTTTGACTCCAAGTCCAGTTCTAACCCTTGTGCTACCTAGCTACCTAGAAAAAATTCTGCATAGAACAAAAGTAGTTAAATGGATGGTTTTGAGATTGACAGACTTGTATTAAAAACTGATATTTATGGAACATTTCCCCTGCAATCTTGTTTGAACTTTGCATGACAGAGCAAGTCATCTTATTTTTTTACCCCACTATCTAGATGGAAAAAAAAACAAACAAACAACTGAGTATTGGAGAAGTTGTGACATCCTGAGGCTTTTTTTTTTTTTTTTTTTTTAAGCAAAGTCTACACTGGTGACATCTTTATGATTCAACGTCTCTTACTGTCAGAGAACCGCAATAGAGAGTTGGGAGAAACTTCTTCCTCCCTTCCTTTTTTTAATGACTCCACCCCTTTTTCTCACCAACCTTCTCTTCTTTATTTCCCTTTTTTGTTTTTCCTTCTACTTTCCTGTTCTCATTCTATGGCAGTAGTAAGTGTTAAACAAAATAGAACCAAGCTAGTGTCACTCCATTGGATACATTGCTCCAACTTGTAGTGACCCTTCTCAGGGTCTGACTTTTCAATTGGTTCTAAATGCATCAAATTTTTCTATCATCTGGTTCACATCTCTCTGGTCCTCCTGACTTCTGAGCTAGTGCTCTATCCACTGCACCACCTAGGTGCTCTGATTATTGCTTAATTTTCTCTGAGTTCACAAACAATCTCTTTGAAACTATGTTCCAGATTTTTCCTGCTGGGATAATGTTTAAACTCCATTTTCTTCTTCCCCTTCTCGCTCTCCCTCCCTCCCTTCTGTTCTCTCTCTCTTTCTTTTTTTTTTCTCTTCTCTTTCCCTCCCTTCCCCTCCCCCTCCCCCTCTCCCTTTCTTCCTCTCCCCTTCCCCTTCTCTCTTTGTTTCTCTCTGTTTCTCTCACTGTGTTTTTCTCTCTCTATTTTTCTTCCCTCTCTCTGCTTCTCTCTGTTTCTTTCTTTCTCTGTATTTCTCTCTCCTTTTTCTCTCTCTCTCCTTTTTCTCTCTCTCTCCTTTTTCTCTCTCTCCTTTTTTCTCTCCCCCATCCTTCCCTCTCTCTCCCCCCTCCTTCCTTCTCTCTCCCCCCTCCCTCTCTCTCTCCCCCCCCCCCCCCCCCCTCCCTCTCTCTCTCTCTCTCTCTCTCTCTCTCTCTCTCTCTCTCTCTCTCTCTCTCTTTTCCAATCCTGCTACCTCACTTATTCTCAAGAATTAACATGACATAGTGGGTAGAGATTTGGCCTTGAAACCAGAAAGACCAGTGTTGAAGGTTGACCTCTGACAAATGCTGCCATTTGACTCTGGGCAAATCACTTAATCTCCCAGGTTTCTGTATAGTTTTCTAAGATTATGTGACAGAGAGAGAACATACCAAATTGCATGGAATTTTCTTTCTTTGAACTCTCTAACTAGACCTGGCTTGCTTCTTTACCACAGGTCTGACCTTGTCACTCCTTTGTTCAAGAAGCTTCAGTAACTCTCTGTTGCCTTTAAGATGGAATACAAACTCATCTATTTGTCATTTGATAAAGCTCTTCACAGTCTTGAACCAAACAATTTCCCCCCACTAATTTCAAATTACTTTCTCTTATCCATTCTAGATATCCAAACACATCTATTTATTGTTCCCTCTGAATAACTTTTCATTTCCCTCCAAGGGTGTGTGTGTGTGTGTGTGTGTGTGTGAGAGAGAGAGAGAGAGAGACTTTTTTGTGTACATATTATTTTCTTCCCTATCAGTCTTCCCCACCCTTCAATAGAAAACTTTCTCAAGGGAAGGACTTTTTTTTCTGTATTCTCAGGCTTATGCATATCATAGGTGCTTAATAAATGCTTGCTGAATTGAATAAAATTGCTTGCCCAAAATCAGTCAGTGTGAATGATAGCTCAGCCTACTCAACTGGAAATTAAGAGAAACTATCTCCTCACTTGCAATAATTCCCTTAACTTTGGAAGTGTGGGTATAAATTGTCTTTATTAGTGTTTTTAGTCTGAAGTTTTAAAGAAAAAATAATTCTGAAATGATTTTACTCTTTTTGGGAACATAAAAGGGGTGAGGCAGAGGAAGCCCCACCAAAATCTATTTACCTTAAGTGGAGCTGCTGATCCCCTGAACAGCCCTAACATATAGGGTCCTCATAGAAAGACACCATCCTGAATACACGGCTAGCTCATAATGATTTTAGATATCCATGCTTCATAAAATATTGCCAAGGAACTTGTAAGTGTACATTGCTTAAAATTCCCTTATTTCTGCCTGAGGAGACTGGGATTGAATTCATCCAGCAGTTAGAGCTCCTTTTAGGTCACGAGTTTGGTAGAAACAAAATCCTATTTTCCAATTGGCTGATTTTACAACTTAACTTTATTGCCATTCTTGATTCCGAGGAATCAGAACATTTCAGTTTTGTTTTATTCTACCATCACCCCCTCAGTAATTGGTAATAATGAGACCTAAATTACACAGTGCTTTAAATATCATGACTTTATATTATCTCACTGGAGCTTCACAACTACTTGACCTGTGAGGTAGAATTAATCTTCATTTCTCACATAAGGAAACTGAGGCATAAAGAAGGTAAATTCTTGTCTGTGATTATATGGTTAATATCAGGTGGGATTTGAACTTAGGCTCCAAATCTAAAATACTTTTTCATATATTAGGCAGCCTCTGTGAACTGTGAACTAACTCTTAAATGCATCATAATTTATAATTTGAAAGAACTTAGTAGACAAAGTGCTGGACGCAGGGGCATTTTCTGGACCACATTTTGAGAACCTGAACTATTCTTTTTTTTTTTTTTTTAATAGCCTTTTATTTACAGGTTATATGTATGGGTAACTTTACAACATTGACAATAGCCAAACCTCTTGTTCCAATTTTTCCCCTCCTTCCCCCCACTCCCTCCCCCAGATGGCAGGATGACCAGTAGATGTTAAATATATTAAAATATAAATTAGATACACAATAAGTATACATGACCAAACAGTTATTTGCTGTACAAAAAGAATCAGACTCTGAAATATTATACAATTAGCCTGTGAAGGAAATCCAAAATGCAGGCAGGCGAAAATATAGGGATTGGGAATTCAATGTAATATTTTTTAGTCATCTCCCAGAATTCTTTCGCTGGGTCTAACTGGTTCAGCTGAACTATTCTTTTAGATTAGAAAGTTTCTTTCTACCTCAGGAGAACTGTCAGGATTCAGTAAAGTCAGGAAGACCTGTGATGAATAAATCAACAAACATTTATTAAGCGCTTACTATTGATGACAGAGGCCTTTACAAGTTTAGATTTTAAATTGTTTCAGTTTTTGTTTCCATGCAAACTGGAGGAGGAATAAGCAATATTAAGTGCCTGCTGTGTGCCAGTTACTTTACAAATATTATCTCATTTGAACTTCATGACATCTTCTATGAGGTGAACTCTTTTTTTTACATAAGGAAACTGAGGCAATCAGAGATTAGGTGATTTGCTTAGGACCAAACAGCTTGTAAATGTCTGAAATTGCATTTCAACTCAAGGCTGACTACATATCTAAGACTTGCAGTGCTATATCATTGTGCCATTTAGCCTCTTCTACTGAATAATGATGCCCACCCGATGAAAGAACCCTAGAATCCCAGTTTAACCCTGTTCCCATTTCATAAACTCAAAAGTTGCTCATAATTTAGGAAGAGTTTAGACTGTGTGACACTTGAGATTCTTCCCAGTGCTTAACAATATAAAACCACAGAATTCTAGAACTAATTGAATAGTCAGACCCAAAAGAGTGGTCATAACTGATGCACATCAGCTTGGAGAGATTTCTCCTTTGGAGTTCCCTGAGAGCTGCACTGTTTTAACATATTTATCAGTGATTTGGATAAAATGTATAAAAATAAGTTTCCACATTTAGATTTTTAAAAATTAGTTTCAAAAGATCAAGAAAGGGGAGGTGTGGTTAATCAGCAGGTCACCTGATTAAAAAAGACTTGGGTTTGTCTGTTTTTTTTTTTTTTTACAGGATTGTAAATTAACTTTGAGTCAACAATGTGATATGATGGACAAAGGAGTAAATGAAATTTTAGATTACACTGAGAGGCAGGGTTTCTAGGATTAGGGAGGTGATGATCCTATTATGTTTTCCCCTACTCAGACCACATCTTCAACATTGTATTTAGTTTTGAGTATCACATTTTAGGAAGGATGTTACTTATTCCAACCACATTGAAGAGGGGACAGGATTGGCTCTGTCCCGTTTCTCTTCCTTGGCTTCATCATTCACTGAGTTTAGTAATTTCTCCTTTTTTCATTCCACTGGAGTTGCTTCCAGTTTCTCCTGGATCTTACTTGGTCTCAGAATTTATGGTCCCAAATTTCCCCCCTTCCCCAAGAGGCAGCCATAGAAATCTGCATATAGAAGTCTGCCTCTTTAGGGAACTCAGTCTCTTTTCTCTAGATCTTTTTATTTGTGTTCCTGCCTTTTTTCTTCTTTTGCAAGTCAAAGTTTGAGGGGATAGCTGAGTTACCTGAACTGACTGAAATCAATAAAGGAGAAAGGGCTATGTATATCTGGGACCACCAAGTATACAGCTTTTATCAAAGAGCTACCTTTTGCTTTCATAACTTTTTAAGGGGACAACAGAGAGACTTCTTGCTATACCTTTCATTTAAATAATGTGTTGGAATAAACAAGACTCCCTCAAAGAAGTCTAGAGAGACAAAGAAAAACTACCAACCTCTTTATTTACCAGACTAGACATTTTTTTTTTTTTTGGTGGGGGGGAACCTGAAGAGACTTGAGCCTACTGTAAAGATTTCTGATAATATGATAAAAAAGGAGATGTTTGCTGAATTCACAGGAAGGCCAAAAAAGGGAGTTTCTTTTTTGTGGTGTAGCCTTTTGTGGTAATTCAGCATTCTCTCAGTTTCCATCCTATATATTTTGGGTGGTTTACTAAAAAGGGTCTGGGTAAAGCTTTTAAAAGTAATTTTTTTTATCCCTCAGTGTTGCTGGTGAAAGCCTATGGTAAGGTTGAGTTGTTAAAAGCATTTTCTTTCACTGATACTAGGCTTTAGCTGAATTAGTTTGAATTTTGTTGAACCTTTCAGAGGAAGCTGACATTTGTAAGGCAGATTTGGTTATTTTGCTCATCCTTCTCCACTCACCCACCCACCTTGGAATAGAATGATTTTGAATAGTAAGATTAGTATGTCTTTTCTTTCTGTCACACAGTTTCTCAATGACATTTTATGCTTATTCTTTTTCAGAATTCCCCATTGTTTATATCTTGTATACTGATCACACCCACTAAGCACCTTTCCATTGTCCTCTATGTGATATTAATTTTTAATTCTCTAGAAACTGTGTATTCCCTGACTGGGAGATAGTAGAATGGGTGGTATTAAAATGTTGGGCTTTTCCATTCATGGGAAACTTGAGATCATTGAGAAAACTTTGTGATTTCCCTAAGGCAATCCCATCTCCTTTCTTCTCCTATTTCAATTACCAAAACACTAGCATGTTAAAATTATCAGAGAGAAAGAAAAACTTTTAAAAAGGAAAATGGGGAGAGATAACAGAGCCAGAACAAAGGCTTACATGTATGTGGTACATTCATGTCTGCAAAGCATTTCATACAGTTTGTCTTTTGATATTCAGAACAATCCTGAGAGATGGTAAGACCTATTTTGGAGCCCATTTAGGCCCATTTTATAGATGAAGAACTTAAAGGTCAGAGAGCTTAACTGACTTTTTTAGGATCACTCATTCATATGAAGACAAAAAGTGCTTGTAGGTGAGTTATAATTTATAATTGAACTTCCAAATCAAAATCACAGATCTATTTGAGCATTTGGAAATTTTAGGAAAGGTCCAGCTTCAGGCATATCTTTTTGAAACTTACCATTTGGTCAGTGATTTGGGGTTAGATCAAGAGTTGATTCACACCATGCTTTAGAATTTAGGTATTTGGAAGAAAAGTTTAACTATGTTTTAATCATGTTCCTCAAAGGTTTTTTTGGGGGAAAAAAAACATACTTTTAATTTTAAGGCTTAAATTCTGAAAGTAAGGAATTCTAAGAGCTCTTATGTATAAGTTTATATTTCTTAAAGTCATACCTTTTCAGTATATTTAAATATTGGTACCGTCTTAGTTTTAACAAATGATAACATACAATCTTATAGTGAGATTGGATTTCATAGTACAAAGATCTGAAGAATAACTCTAATTGCTGATATAGAATTAAGATAGAAAATATCCTATTTCTGGAGTTATATTTAAGAGGTGTTCAGTCTGACTCTTTTACTTTGTGGATCAAGAAACCAAGGCCCTGACTGGTTAAAAGAATGCCCATAGATTTGAATTCATGGGTTATGATTCATTTTAGCATTTTTCCCCCTGAAGCAATTGGGGTTAAGTGACTTGTCCAGGGTCAGTCACACAGCTAGGAAGTATTACGTATCTGAGGGGTGGATTTGAACTCAGCTCCTCCTGACTTCAGGACTGGTTCTCTATCCACTGCACCACCTAGCTGCCCCAATTTTAGCATTCTTTTACTGCCCTGGAAACCAATTTCTGTAACTTTATAATTAGAAATTTAACTCCTCCCCCTAAAACTATTTTATAAGATGTTGCTAGTCAGTTTAATTTCCTTTGGATTTGGCTAAAGCCTCCTAGAAACCCAGTTTTAGGAGAGCTACACAATTATGGCAGCCTAATATAATTTCACTACTTTAATAAAACTACTGGATTGCATGGCTACTTAAGCTTGGTAGCAAAGCAACCCCTTCCTATTTCCATTCCTTCAATCCCTGCAGTAGGGTGACCCAGCTTCCCTAGTCTGGCAGTAGTTAACTGAATGTCTCAATAGGTCCAACATCGGTATTTTCACGGAGGCTTCTGTCCCTTTGTGTTTCTCCCCCCCCCCCCCCCCCTTTTCTTCTATGGATCCTTTTCTGTTTCTGAAGAGCTGGTCCTCTCTGAGCATTTAGGGTGAAAGTTAGGCTG
Source organism: Sarcophilus harrisii (assembly GCF_902635505.1). Lineage (NCBI taxonomy): Eukaryota > Metazoa > Chordata > Mammalia > Dasyuromorphia > Dasyuridae > Sarcophilus > Sarcophilus harrisii. The sequence continues at coordinate 369,604,040 of NC_045428.1, forward strand.
AACAAGTAAGGAGGGAGGCACTTCCTTTCCAAATTTTGAGATAAATCAAATCTAGCCCTGGCTAAAACATCCTGCCCACTGTTCTTCCCTGGGATTCTAAGCAATTTTTTTTTTCTTTTGGAGGACTGATTGACTCACTGACAGCTAGGAGGGACGCAGACATATTTCTACTGCTAAGCTACCTGAAGAAAGACATTCAGACTCAAGAATTAGTCTCTGGAATTGGAAGAACACTACCTTTGTTCACAGTGAAACTGGCTGGGCAGCCTTTGCCAGCTGCAGAATTCAGACTCCAGGGGATTGACTGACAGGGCTCCAGTAAGGAAGTCATTTGTTTGTAAACTCACCACCACATGTTTGGTCTGCTGCTAATCCTGCCTATTTTTGGAAATCTGGTCCAAGTGGAAGCTCAGGAAGTCCCAGGGTCAAGCAGCATGGGAAATTTGGCTTCTTGCCAGGGTTGGTTTGGTTTAGCTTGTTGGAATTCTGACTCTTCTTCCCTAAACACTCCAGACTGAATTAATTATCAAACAGAAGTTGTTAAAGGGGGAAGGAAAGTAGTATGTGTTGCTGTTAAAATGTGTGGTTTTTATAGCTCTAAATTCTCTCTGATTTGTATCTCAATATCACTTAAAACTGTATTAAATATCTTTGGTCAATGCTGATAATAGCAGATGAAGTGGGATTGATGGTGCCTCTTATTTTGGGGACTTAATGATGGGTTAGATTTTGTTCATGGGGGGCAAAACAGTCAGGGGTAGTTTTAATCTCCTAAATATTAAAATAGTAGTTTTAGTATTTAGGAGATTAAGTAAAGAAGGAATGATATATAAATAAAAGAATAATAGGAGCTTGCTTCTCAGTTTAGAAAAAGAGAAGCTAGGTGACTTTTCTTTCATTTAAGTATTTTCTCTCTTTCAGATGAGCACTGGGAAAATACCTTATAATGTCTATGGTGTTTCTTGGTGTTTGTTAGCAGCGGCAGAAACCTGCAGAGTTCCTTTTGTTCTTTTAGCTGTATGGTAAATCATGAGAATGAATCTTTGTTGTTGTTGTTTTTTAATTACTCATTGATATCAGGGTCTAGCACATTGCCAGCAATTTCATAAATCTTTTTTCTTGTATGAAAAATAAGTCTCTAGCTTTCATGTAGTTCTGATAAAAAGGTTTGGATCCTAAAAAGGGATGTGAATTTTCAGTTTCTCTTAAGATATTTACTAGAATAGTGTGAGTATACTCCTCAATTTTCCAGATGAGATCTCTTGGCAAGCCTCAGAGTACCAGAGATCCAGAAACGGAGGAAATTAACCTCATGCGAAGAATTAACTGTAATATTTATCTCTGTCAGTAAGCATAGATAATTTTTTTATGTTTCTAATCCTTAGACTAAATTTATTTGTAGCCAATAGGATACTAGTGTATCTTGTATCATTAATTAAAAAAAAAAGTTTATTAAACACTGATTACCTGGCAGGTATCATGGTAGGTTCTGGGACTTACAGATATAAAATGAAATTGACCTCCAACCTTAAGGAACTTACATTCTATTCCTCATTTCTAAAGTACATAAAAAGTAAATGTAATGTAATTTGGTGGAGTTATGGGCAGCTAAGTAGTGCAGTGCCGGATCTGGAATCAGACTCATTCTTTCAAATCTGGTTCCAAACATTTATTAGTTCAGTGATTCCTGCTTTCCTCAGTTTCCTTATCTGTAAAATGAGCTGGAGAAGGAAATGGAAAAACACTCCAGTATCTTTCCTAAGAAAACCCTAAATGGGATCATAAAGAATTGGACATGATTGAAAAAGCAACTTAAATGAACAATTTGGGGGTTGGGGAGAGAGTTGGAAAAGAGAGATTGGAAAAGACCTAAAATTGGAGGTGATAATTAATATCAATAATATAGGAGGTGTATATAGCTGAACTTTGAAGAAAGTAGGGGTTCTAAAAGGTAGAGATGAGCAAGAATACATTCCACTCATGGAGACCAGATTGTTCATAGGCACAGAGACAGGAGGTGGAGTATGGTGTGTGAAGAACAGCAGGAGTGTCAGTTTGGCTAGATTGTAGAATATGCAAAGAGGAGTAGTGAATAATAAGCCTGGAGTGGTTAGGTTAGAGCCTTGTTATGAATGACTTCTGTAGTCTGTGCTGTGTTAGTTGTGGGTACAAATTTGGGAATAGATGATAGATCAGTCAATTTGAAATTAGGTATGAAATGCTTGCATGGTAATCAAACGACAGTGATTTTTTAAAATGATAAAGAGATTTAAAGTTATAGAATCTGATTAGGAATAATTATTGGCCTGATTAGAATTATATTGAAATTTGCATATTATAATTCCTCACTTCTCTCCCTCGAGTTATGTATATGTGTATATATCCATTTATAACATACAGTGCCTATGACTGAAGGAATCAGCTCCTATGAGTCAAAGACAGGATTTTGACCTAGGATTTATCTAATTTTAAATCTAGCATTCTAGATATTGAATCATGCTGCCAATCAAAAAAATTATTCATTGGAAAACTGAGGTTTTCTATGACACTAATTAATGTATATGTGACCTAAGCTACAATACATTATTTATTTATTATTGTTTTTAAATTCTGGACTGAGATGTCAAGAAAAGAGAGCATTTCTGTATGTACAGAACCCCCAAATAAGGATTATATATGAAATCACACCATTTCACATCTCTTGCTTCATTTCCTATTTATCCTTGTTTGTATATATTAATTTGCTTGTTGTCTCCTGGATCTGAGAGATTGTGACCTTCTTAAAGATAGGGGCTGCCTTTTTGCCTTTCTTTGTATCACTAATACTTAGCATATAGTAAATGTTTAATAAATGCTTATTGACATTAAAAAATGAATTCTAAGTGTTATCTTCAAAATTACCCTTTTCTGTGTTTCCTTGTAAATTTTCTTCTGTCCTCTTCTGTATATTAAAAATAAATGTTTCAATGGCTCTCTCTTTTTTTAAGTGTCATTATTGCTAATTTTCTAATTAAGCTTCATTAAAAACAGAAAAAAAAAACTTGTAACAAATAAACATAGTCAAGCTAAACAAATCCATTACCATTGGATCTCTCCAAAACTACTTTTTCTATTTTTTAGATTTTTTTCTTCCAACGTTTTATTTCATCTTTTAACTTTTTGGTTTTTTTCTCCTAGACATATACACTGTCCTTGAGGAAGATCTAATTTTTTTTTCCTTTGAGACTCCATTTGCCATTTATGATGTCATTGTTTCTTATTCTACATTCAATTTTTCGGCATTTCTAGACCTATTTCTTCATAGAAATTAGTATCTTCTTCAGTTTATTGATTCCTCCTCCCACCCTCCACCTTTAATTCCTACATTGAGATTTTATTCCAGGATCAGGTTCTACCTTCATTTTGCTTTTGATTCTGGCCCTCCTTGATCTCTATGTGGTTCCCTTGGGTTAGTTGCATTGATCTCTACCTCCAAGGATTAGGCCACGTCTGATCTGATGAGATTCAGACCACTACATCTTCAGAGCTTTTTATGATGTCTCAGAACAGAGTTAAGGAACTCGGCTTCTGGGCTTTTCTGGTCTGAATACTGCCACCCACTTACTAAAGGGGCAGTTCTTCATATTGTCTTTTAAGGTCTGACTTTTTGTGTAGCTCTGGGGTGGGAGTAGTTACTGTGATTTCTCATTGGATTTCTTGATTATTATTCAACTTCCAGTCCTAAAACTTTTGTCATTTCTGAAACATGTCCATCATTTACCAAGAAATGCATGGTGTTAGATTGGAAAGAACTTAGAGATCATGTAATATACAATTCTTATGTTATAGATGGACATCCTGTGACTTTTCTCTTGATCATATGAAAATGAGAAAATAGTTCAGAGGCCATCTTTTTCACATCTTTTGTGCTTCCTTTTACAGAGAAGGAAACTGAAGCCCAGAGAGATTTTTCCATGGTCACTCACATAGTATTAAAAGCAGAATTTGGATTAAGGTCCTCTTGACTCTAGGATTGATGCTATTTCTAGTAGATGAATTGGGATTTAGCCCCTAATTCCTGATTCCTAGTCCAAATTCTTATTGTACTATGTTTCCCCTTAGATCAAGTTTATTGAGTCTTCTTGTGCAAAGACTGGAAGATTGTACCTCCTATTAACCTCCTGCTACCCACAAAAAATCTGTGTAAAAAAGGTGTCCAAAAAAATCCTTTCATTATGACATAATTGGTCATTAAATAGTTATTAAGCCCTTGCTATATGCCATATACCATATTGAGTATTGATGTTACAAAGAAAGACAAAACCACAAAAATAATCCCTTCCCTCAAGAAGGTTACAGTCTAATGTAAAAGAGTACACATGTACTCGAATGAATGTAAATAAGATGCAGAGGAAGTAGAAGGAAGGGAGCTTCTGAGACTTAAGTGGCTGAGAGGAAGACCTCTTCCAAAAAGGGGTATTTGAGATGAGTTTTGTAAGAAGCCAAGGATATCAAGAATCAGAAGTGAGGAGGGAGACATTTCCAGACATGGAAGATGATCAGTAAATTCCCAGGTAATGAAAAGTTGTTTAACTTGGGATCAGAAGGTCTGACTTTGATTCCCAACCTTGTCAATAGATAGTTGTGTGATCTAGGACATCTCTCTGAGTTTCAGTTTATACAATCATTAAATGGGATCATAATGATGATGCTACCTACCTGGGGGACCCAAAGTGATTAATGGTGTTACAGATTTTGTAATCCTAAAGTGCTATATGTGTTAGTGTTTATTATTATCAATCAGATCTATTATTTCATTGAATTAGGGAGCTATGGGCAAGGAATTTTTTTTTAATCAATGTAGATTTCCTAAAACTTAGTTTCAGAGAATCATCTGAGACACTGCCATTAAGTGATATGCCATAGTCATATAAACAATATTTTCTAAATGAAAATACTATACTCTAACCATCCTCTCTAGGTCCTCTCACACAGAACCTGGACTCTTCTCCCTTCCCTTCTTCTTTCTTTGCCTTATCTCCATATTTCTTGGCCATTTCCAAATCATACCCCATGCACTTAGATAATCTCCCCTTTTCCTTTTTTACTTTGCCCTTGGCACCCTTGACACTTATAGATGAATTGAGTTTTCACTTTTCCTTGCCTTAGAATCAAACCTTTGCATCATTTTGATTATTTCCAAAGAATATGGAAACTCACTTATTTTCCCTCCCATCTTCTTGTTCCCTTTTATGTGTTCTCTTCTTCCATTAAACAGTAAATTCCTTGAGGACCAAGACTGGTTTATTGGCTTATGCATTTTTTTTTATTAGTTTAGTGTAGTGTTTGGTATACAATAAATGCTTTTTTAATTTTTTCATTAAGTCAGAGATGGATTTAAACCCAGACCTTTCTGACTCCAAAACCAACTCTTCATCTATTATTCCATGCTGCCTCTAAGTTATTTATTATTGTAGGAATTCGTTTCCTTACTTACCTAAGTTGTAAATTTTAACACATTAAAAAAAAATCAGCCATAACAGATGCAACATCTTCCACCTATTTTTTCTAATTACCCATAGTAGCACGTAATTTTTTTTGTTTTGTTTGAATAATGATTAATGTTGTCTCATAAATGAAGTGACAAAATAACACCTCTACAAGAGAAGTTGTTAGGATAATTCAGCTGCTCACCAATTTTAAAGGCATCTGGCAAGGTTACTGTTAACTTGAAATTCTAAAGGAAAAATCAACTCACAAAACATTTCTCTTGTCCCAGGACTTTTGTGGTATCATTTATTCATTCCATCTTTTATAGTCTCTCTTTCCCAAACTTTTTTCATTTGTTGTTGTTCAATCGTTTTTCAGTCATATCTGGCTCTTGGTCATCCCATTTGTTTTTTGTTTGTTTGTTTCTCAAATATACTGGAGTGTTTTTGCCATTTCCTTCTCCAGCTCATTTAACATTTGAGGAAAGTGAACAGACAGGGTTAAGTGACCTGCTTAGGGTCACACAGCTTCTCTGGAGCCAGATTTGAACTCAGCGTTCCTAACTCCAAGTCTGGCATTTTATCCATTGCAGCTAACATGAATTAAGGGAGCCCTTATTGAAGAGGTTTATCTTCTGGTAGGGGATTTGATAATCTACCTAGTTACCATGGTGAAAAGAAAGTATTTCTTAATCTGGAACAATTGGATTAAACTCAATTCAAACTGGGGTTAATCCTTTTTTATTGTGTGGTCATCATCCAAACTCCTTTACAAAGTAGGAACTCCATTCCTAGCCCAAGACTAAGGGTTTTGCTACCTTTTAAAGAGAAGACAGACAGTATCAAGGCTATTTCTGTGTCCCAGCCCTAATCACCACTCCTTTGAGGATTGCCATAGGCTTAATGAACAATGCATTCTGCAGGAAATAAAAACCTGACTGATCAGGGGATTATTAGCTTGAGTCCCTTTCCCCGGAAGGGAGGAGGAAGGACCTGTGGGCAGAAACGGCTAGAAGGGTCACTGAGTCTGAGTGGCAGCCACAGACGTTGATGGAATCCTACCAATCCCTATATTTATCCTTATCTGACCTACCTATGATTAATACATTCAAAAAGGCCTGAGGTCTGTTCGCCCCAGATTAGTACATTTGTAAAAAGCTCCAGTTCTTTTTGTCGGCATTAATATAAAATCCGTTCAGATCTTAAATCTCTATTTTAAGTAATCTATCCATGGTCTAGCCTAATTCCTGGGTTGCAATAATCTGTGCAATTTTGTTTCCCTAAATCAGACCAAGAATGGGACCCAAGGGTTTTGATGAATGAGAGCATCCATCTTATGTTCTTTTCTGTGTGAGGTCAGGAAGACCCAGATTCAAGTCTAGCCTCTGACACAGGAGAACTCTGTGATCCTGGGTGGGATTGTTAACCTCCTCAGTATCCAAGCAACACGCATAGAGTTTCAGTGAAAGTGCTGATGCACATTGGCAAAGGAAGTTCCTCATCAAGAGGACTTCACTGATGGCTTGTTAAAAACAACAACAAAGAAAAGTTCTTTTGATTTGAGTTTACATTCCGAGCCATTACAGGAAGTTTCATTGTTTGTCATTGCCCTTTGTTTTCCAAGGAGACCAATGATAACAAGGGATGATGTCTTGACTTACAGTGGGTTAGATTTAAATGGGGCAATCAGTCATCTGTCTCACTCTCTTCCAGAGTCATTGAACTCTAGTGGCAGGACAAAAATCAAGCTGACTGGTAATGGCCAAGGAAGAATAGATGACCTTGGGTCTTCAAGATCTGATCAAGCTCCAAGTGCTCTTCAATGTCTGCTTCAACTGACTTCTTGGCCCTTGGAACAAATTGTTCTCATCTGCCCATTCTGATGGGGAAGTCTTCATAAAGTGATAAAAAAAAGTTTAAAGAGAATGTATACATGAAAAGACTAGAAAGGGAATGTTGGAGGTCAAGACCAATAAAAACTGCTCTTACACAGTTGAGTGTAGTAGTTGAGGGACAAAATTTTAGACATGAATCCTGGAGTTTCCTATGGCAACAAAGGAGTTATAAAGGGCTAAAATTGCCTTTTGGTTTATTCTTGTAGCACAATCCTAGATAAAACACCTAGTTTTAGAATAACATATCCAAGAAAGCTGTAATATCATTTAGTGTGAGTTTTCAGAACAAGTTTGTGCATTTTCATAATTTTTCATGTTTATGACTGTCCTGCTATGTAATAAGTCCACAAGCATTTTAAAGTACGAGGTCCAGGAACTATGCTATGCACTGGGAATATAAGGAAAGGACAAACACACAAACATACACACACACACACCACCAACAGTCTTTGCTCTTTAGGAGCTCACAATCTGAAGTATGCAAACAACTATGTTCAAATGAGATAGGATCAATTGGAAGTATTCTCTGAGGAAACTCACTCGAATTAAGGGGAATCATTTCTTGCAGTAGGTGAGACTATAATTGAGACTTGAAAGAAGCTTTCAAGTGGAAATGAGGAGGGAGGAATTTCAGGTGTGGGGGATGGCTAATAAAAATGTAGAGAATGGGGAGATAGAGAAGAGTACTAGAAGTATAAGGAAGTTATGGGTTGGTATAATAATGTTGTATATATATGGCATCGAGGAGTAAGACACAGAAACAGTGAATTGGAACTAGAAGCAATTTTGCAGGTCAACCAGCCCAGTTCCCTCTTTTATACAAAAAAACTTGAGTCTTGGAGAGGGTCTGAGGCAAGATTCAAACCAAGGAATTCTAAATATAAACTCAGCATTTCTTCTATTGTACCATATTACTTCTGGTCCTAGTGTGGTGCTTCCCTCCACTTCCAATACCTCTTGTTTCCTGAGTTTTTCCTCTACTGATATTTTCTTTATTAACTGTCCCTAAAGTAATAAAGTTAAAATGAAAGTCTTTTAATGCCTAATTTTTGTCCCCTTCTCTGGCTATCAGAATTGCTTTTGAATTATGGGAATTAATGGTACAAGGCAACATTAACTTTGGCAGCTCAACCAAAGTATCTTCTTCAACTTTTTTCATTTTGATTAGTGGGTAAGAGGCTATTGGGAAGATAATGGCCTTAAAGTAAGGAGTGAAGTGAAGTGTGACTGGGTCCTGTCTAATAATTCTAAAGGAATGATCGGCAGCTGGATGCTACAGGACTATCTTCAGAGAGCACAGAGGCCTCCTGAAAAATACAATTATTTTAAATGCTATCCTCCTGGGTGAGCTTACCGTATTAAGTGAGCTTATTTCATATGGGATTTGGCAATTTCATGGATTATCAACAGAATTGAAAGGGATCTTGAGGTCATTGAAGTCATAGTCATCACTTTATAGAAAAGAAACTTGGGGCCCCAGAAAGGCTGTGATTTGCCCAATTTCATGCAAGTGTAGCAAAGTCTTGATTTGAACCTTATATCTCTGATTGCATATATATCCTAAACTGCCTCACAACTCAGTTTAATATTTCCCACGGAGAGGTAAGGGGGAATGAAAAGAAATAAGCCACAACTCCCTGCTAAGTTATTCTCAGTTGGCAAGTATCAAGAACAATTTTTGAAATTCTAAAATTATGTTTTAAAAACTAGGAATTTGGGTTCTATTACCAAAAAAAAAATTCCCCTTATCATTAGAAATAGTCCTGTGATGTTAATTTATAATTTGGCTGTAGGTTGTTCTGTATAGTACTAGTATATTCTGATTTGCCTACTGTAAATCATATGCCATTTTGACATCTGAAAAATTTAGATTAGTGTTTGCAAATTTGTAAAGCAGTAAAGAGGTCATATTTATTTTGAACTTTATACTGAAAAACTTGAAATTTGTAAAATTTTAGAAATTTCCCCCTATTTCTTTCTGCAGAGTTCTATTATTAAAGAGAGAGAGTTACTATAGCTGTTTGAAGGCTGATGAGCTTTGGTTTTGAATAAAATATTGCTATGATAGTGCTTTTACAGATTAATTTTTTTTCCCAGCTTTTTCAAGTTATGTCTCTTGCATTCCAGCTTCTTCCCACTGGTAGTAAGATTCCTGTCCCTAGGAACCTAGATTCTTATTGATGAACTTTCTCCTTGATTTTACCTAACTGGCTCAATAAGCCACTTCTGTTTTTTTTTTTTTTGTTTGTTTTTTTGTTGAGGCAGTTAAGGTTAAGTGACTTGCCCAGGGTCACACAGCTAGGATGTGTTAAGTGTCTAAGGCAAGATTTGAATTCAGGTCCTTCTGACTTCAGGGCTGGTCTTCTATCCACTGCACCGCCTTGCTGCCCCTCACTTCTTGTTCTTTTATAAATTATTCATCCTTACTCATACTCTGCTTCCCCCCTCCCCCAAAAAATTCTTATTTTCCTATATATGTCATCTTCCTCCATTGGCATATGAGCTTCTTGAAGTTAGGGATAGGCTTGCTTGCTTGTAATTGCATTCCCAGAATTTATCATTGTTCCTGGAACATTGTTAGCATTTAATAAATTTTTTTTTTCCATTTCATTTTACAACTGAATTTAAAATAAACACTGTCTGAAAGAGGTAGCTTTCATGTTTTTATTGCTCTGTTTTCTATACAAAAAGTTTTTCCCTTTCCCTTCCTTTGACAAAACTCACAATTCACAAATTGACAAAATTCACAATTCTATCTATGTAGATACTGGTGCATACTGGACCCCCTTCCTCTTTTTGTGAACTGCTCTGATGAAATATGACAGTCAGCTCCTTTGGCGAATAGACTCTAAACTAAGCTAACCCTTTGACAATACACATGAAGCCTCTTTGTCTTGAGGGACCTACCACAGTTTATGCGCCTGGTATAACCTTCCATATTAAACTAACTCTAGGTTTAAAGTTTCCTCTATGTTTTAGGAAAAGAGTATGAGCAGAACACTTTGTTTCATTCCTCTGAGACTTCCATTAAATGTCTTTGTTTCCCTCCCCCAACCACTTTCTCTTTTCCGGTTTTTTTGTTTGTTTTTGTTTATGTTTTTTTTTTTTTACTTTGGCTTCTGGAGGAGTGAACTAAAAGTGAATGTGCTCCAGTTCCTGTGTCTCACCATATGTTTTGGTTACAGGAGCTAGAGAACTGAAGTTATATTTAATGGGTTTTTGCCAGTAGTTTTACTGGAATTTCTCCAGTTTTGTATTCCAGAATTTCAGCTATCCAAATTCCCTCCACCCCCAACATGAGAGCCAAGTGCTACAAAGTGGTACACCACAAGTGGTGACATGGTCAGGAAAAGAGAGAAAAAGCCCTTTCATATTGGAGATAGTAAGTAGGAAGGGGAGAGAGAAACTGGTATTCCCTTATAACATAAGCACCTAATGCTGGAAATAGGCTCAACAGCATTTACCTTATGGAGGGAAATATAGCTAGTTAAAGGACTCTTGTATAACCACCTGATACCAACTAAGTAGTATAAGATAGTCCTTGTTTTTTGGTCTTTTGCTTTAAATTTAGTAGTTCCATTAGGGCTTAAAAGGATGATGGAATTATTGAGTCAGCAGATTTTGGTAGAAGTATCTCTTAGTACTGGGGGAACCAGTTGAAACAGTAGAAATGAAGTGACAACTTTCTGCTTTCAAAGATCTTTTCAGCTGTGAGCTATGGAGATGCTCTGTCTCTTCTAGTTTTAAATGCTGGGAGGTTGTAAGAAGTACTTACCTCTTGCCTCGATAGTACTTCACTTACTATTTCATAAAGAGGATACTTACTGTCTCTCTCAGATAGGTTTTTCCTTTCTCTCTCCCTTCCCTTCCCAAAATAAAACACAAGCACACATAGCCTTATCAGCTTGTCCTACATTTCAGGATTCTTTATCCACTCATCCTTGTGTTGTTTTTTAGAAAATTTTTCCCCACTCCAATACACAGTGACTTTGTACCTTTAAAAAATTTAGGATTCCCATCCTAGGTGAAAATGTTGGTTCTTTTTAAAAATCATTTCATCCTTTTCCATTTCTATTTTGCTGAATATGTGAGGTAATAAATAATCATATTAATTTATTTGTGATTTTTATGGAAAAGCATTAAGAATAATAATTTAAAAACCTTTGATTTTGAAGCATGCTTAATGATATTTCTTATCTACATCCTATTATTATTTAAAAATTTTTCTTAAGATTTAATTTTTAAAATTTTCTTAATTAAGATTTAATTTAATTTAATTCCCTCACTACAAAGCAATTTTGGTAAACAGGTTTTAAAAAGGGTGTGATATATCTGGACCTGCTCACTGAAGGATTTCAGTACCAGCCTGAATCCTGATCATGGGAGAGGAGTGAAGGGCAGAACTTATGAAGATGATCAAAACAGGAGCTCATTTATTCAAAATTCTCTCAGCCTTATATATCCTAATACCTTTATATAACTATAGCATACTGCCATGCGCTGACTAATTACAACAGGGGTTGTAATTAAACAGGAAGGCTGAGATACCCCCAGGGGTGATGGGGAGCCAAACCAGGCATGTCAATAGGTTCCCTTGCTGGGCAGGAGGGTCTTATACCTCACCTAGAGTTCCCCCATTATCTTGACCCTCTACAATGACGTGGTATTATTTTAACCCTAATTAAATATGACTATTGTCTAGACTAGTCACTGAAGCTGATCTATAAGACGTGCTTTCTGATTGAACATTGTTGAATATATATTTTATTATACCTTTGGATATAAAGTTATAAATTAATTTTTAATAATTGTTTTTCTGAGGGTTCTTCTATATATATCTTACAAAGACCTAAATCTTCTGTTTTTAAACAATCACATTTTGGTGAATCCATTTACTAGACTTTGAACTATAGCAAATATCTGATTTGATAGTGAAGATATATTTTTTACTTTGAATTTTGGTTTCTAGGTTAGTTATCATAGGTTTTATTCTTTTAAAATTTAATGAAAGTAAGTCAAGTATAAATGATCATGAAAGTGGGTAGAAAACTATGTTTGAAGTCAGAAAGGTTTGGTTTCAAGTAAATCTTGTCTTATACTCTCATTATTGAGTCATTTAACTTTTTAATGCCCAAAGGACTTTCTTTAATAATATAAATTATATCTAATGACTGTTCTTTATTGGTGGAGTGAGTTTCCACACTGGAAACTCTCCATAGGTATGAAATCATAGATGTAGTCCAAAAAAAGAGATCATTAGACCAATTCTAGGTCATAACTCAGCTTCCAGTTATTACAGTCTGCCATTATGACTTTTTAAGTGAAGAGTAGAGGAAAAGAATTCTGTGAGGGCTTATACTTTGATATTTAGATTGGTAAACATGGTTATATGTTTGTTGATGGGGCAATTTCAGGAACTGAGAATTTTAGAATAAGGATATTTATTTTGTGTTTTAGAGTAGTGTTTCATTAGCACTTGAATGGCTAAATGAGGGCTACAGAATTATTTCAGATGAGAAGGGAATCTCTGAATGCTGGCTTTTTAAGTACAAGTGATAAAGTGTGTAGTGTTGTTGCTGACATTTTAAAGCCATTTATCTCTGTAGTGTCAGTCTGTATCAAGAGCTTTCAAAAGTAGAGTGTATGGTTATGGCATGCATTGGACAGCTTAGATATCAAGGGGGAAAGCACAATACTAAAGTTCAGGTCTAAAAACATTTATTAAGCATCTTCTGTGTTGAGAAATGGTACTAGGTTGAGGGCAACCATCCCTGCCATCTAGAACATAGAAGTATAATAAGAATAATTCGTGCCTAATTAGTGTTTCTTCTGCTGTATCTTTCCAAGTTGTCCCTATTAATCATGGGTAGCCTCCAATATTTTGTCCTGAATCAGTTTCTTTTCCCCCCCTCTATGCTGCTTCATTTGGTGATCTCATTAGATGCTGTGCATTCAATTGTTATCTCTATGAAGAGTTTTCTGTCCTCTTTGCTGACCTTGTCTTGTATCTCCTATTTATATATATATATATATATATATAAAATCCTATCTATTCATATTGAATATCCTGTAGACATCTTAAACTTGACATGAACAATCTTGAACTCATTATCTCTAATTCTTCCCTCTTCTTGACTTCCTTATTAATATGGATTCTGCCAGTTATCTAGACTTGCAACCTAGATATGATCCTCCACTTCTCACTCCCTCACACCCCCTCTCTCCATTTTGTTGCCAAGTCCTATCAGTTCCACTTTTGTGACATCTCTCATGCAACTACTTCTCTCTTCTAAAACTGACACTCCTCTGGCTCAGATCTCCATCACCTTGCTTATTGGTCTTTCTGCCACAAGTCTCTCCCCTGTTCATTCTAAAGCTCAGACCACTCAGTAATTCCCAATTACCTCCAGAATCAAATAAAATGCCCTCTGTTTTGTTTTTAAAGCCTTTTATAGCCTTGCCCCTTCCTAGCTTTCCTGTATATTTTTTTCACTTTACTCCAGGTTTCTCATGCAAGACCTTTCATTTCCTGACTCCCTGCATTTTCCCTGACTATTCCCCTTGTTTAGTATGCTCTTCCCTAACTCCATCTTCCGCCTTCCTTCAATTCCCTATTAAAATCCCACTTTCTTCAAATAGACTTTCCTTGTTTCCTCTCCACTATTAATTAGTGCCTTCCCTTTAAGACACCTCTAAGTTATTTCCCTCCCTCCCTCTCTTTCTTCTTCCCTTCCTCCTTCCCTCCCTTCTTCTCTCCTTCCCTCTGTCTCTCTGTCTCTATCTTGGTTTCTCTGTCTCTGTCTCTGTCTCTCTCTGTCTGTCTGTCTCTGTCTGTCTCTGTCTTGGTTTCTCTGTCTCTGTCTCTCTGTCTCTGTCTCTCTCTTACACACACACACACACACACACACACACACACACAGAGTTATTTGCATGTTGTCTACCCCATTAAACTGTGAACTCCTTGACAGAAGAAAGTAATTTTTGTTTTTCTTTGCACTCTCAGTTCTTAGTGCCTAGCACATAGCAAGTGATTGTTGCCTTGACTTGAGTGTGAAGGATGGGACACTGCATTTAGGGCTTTGGGGAGGAACAGGATTACAATAGATAGAGACAGAGCAGAGAAATTCCAGAAGCAGGAGGAAAGTCTTGAAAAGGGATCATCCCATCCTGTATCCAAGCTGGAAGGGATTCAGAGGCATTTCACTGAGGTGAAGGAACTTTCCCTGAGTCGTGCAGGAAGAAAACACTAACACTGGGAAAACACTGGGACAGACTCCAGCTATATTCTAAATGGAACAAGGCACACTGTATATACGCTATGGGGAGAGGCAGCTATGGAAAGGTGGCAGTCAAAGAATAATTTGTAGTTAATGAAGGGCAGGGCACAAGTCTGGGCATAAAGACCATATCCTTCTATCTACATATAATGTACAGTTATTACATACAGATATAGCTGTAGATAGATATTCATATCTGTATAGAATCTCAAAAAATGTCAGGGCTAGATTTTAGAAAGACCTGGAAAGATTTATAGGAACTGATGCTGAGAGAAATAAGCAGATCCAGGAATACACTGTACACAATAACAGCAAGATTGTACCGCGGTCAACTATGACAGACTTGGTTCATCTCAGTGATCCAAAGCAATCCCAATACACTTTGGATGGAAAATGCCATCCCCATCTGGAGAGATAACTATGGAGAGTGACTGCAAATCAGCATGTGCTAGGTTTGCTTTTTTTTTTTTCTTGTTTTATTTTTCTCTATTGTTCTGATTTTTCTCTCCCTACATGATTTATAAAAAATATATATTAAAAATTAATGTACATGTATAACCAAAAAAATATTGTTTTTACATGTAACTGGGGAAAACATAGATCTCTCTCTCTGGAGGTGGATGGCACTTTCCATCCCAAGTCCATTGGAGCTGTCTTGAATCACTCATTTTTGAAAAGAGCCAAGTCCATTATAGTTGATTTTCACATACTCTTGTTGTTACTGTGTACAATGTTCTCTTAGTTCTGCTCACTTAGCATCAGTTTATACAAGTCTTTCCCGGCTTTTCTGAAATCAGCCTATAGGCGCGAATTTCATCAAATCCCTTCTTTGATACATACTCTGTTCACTGGGTAATGTAGCTGCCTTTTCCTTCTCTTTCAGATGTTTTCTAACCTATTTACATGCATTTAGTTTTTAGACTGTCAGTATTTCAAGAAGATCCAAGATCATCCAGTTACATATTTCAGATTGTTTAAAGAAAGCTTTAGATGAAGATACAACTCTGTAGCATGGGACAACTAACTACACAGTCATTTAGCTTTAACTCCTTTTTATGACTGAAATTCTCAAACATGATATTGCATCTAGACTCACATTTTTAGCTGCTATTTCTTTTGATTGCCACCCTTGACAGAGCAATATTTTATGCAACAAAATATTTTGGCAACATGATTTGCTAATCTACTTGATCTAAATACAGAGTATTTTCAAGGAACTGCTTACATAAAAGTAATTGTTCTAGATCATAGAAAATGGAGCAGAACCACATAGTTTTTCTTCAAAATATATCTTAGGATATATTATATATTTCCTCCCTCCCCCAAGTTTTTCTTTTCATTTCAATTTTCTTCATTCATCCTGCATTCTGGGATAAAGATCATCACTGGAGAGTTGATTGGTACAGCTATTACAACTTCAGGAGAGTAGATTGTTAAGTTTTCAAAGTGAGCCTTTACACCTCAGAAACTGGCAAATACTCCAAATAAGGGCTTGATTTATTGTTTTGTTGATTGTACCAACTTAAGAAAGTGATGGAGAAAATATTAATAATGCATATTAAAGGTAAAAATGTCCTGAAGTATATTTCTCAACTGGATAGCTAATTATTAAACATTTACTTGCAACAACTGGTCTTAACTTAATGACATTTCATTTCCCCTCTGCCCCATCTACATCCTAATTTTTTGTATAGTTGAGATTATAGTTAAAAGTAGTATATCTTGAAGTGTTAACTTTTTCTTCATTTCTCACCCTTTAGAATTGTGATGCTCTTTGGGGGTTAAGGTTAGTAGTTCTTTTCTGGGTAGTTGGGCAATATATTCTATCCCATTATAATTACAGCATACAAAATGTGTGGAATATGAGACCAATGGTAGGTGTAGTTTCATTCAGAAAATAGGTTATAAGGAAAATGTAATCTAGCAATGGGGATATTTAGATATAGGTTAAAATTCCTCTAATTAGATTTAAATAACTTTGTCATTTCAGGAGAAAGGGAATAGGTTTATTAAAACACAATTGAAAAGGGAAATTTAGAGTTTATTATTTTTAATTACCTATGAAATCTTGTCAGGTTCAGTCTAAACTACATTATTACAAGTCATTTGACCTTGTTGGACTTCAATTTCTTTATCTTTAAAATAAGAAAGTTGATTAAGTTGACCTTCAATGTTGTTCTGGATCTGGATCTGGATCTATGATCCTTAAGGAAAAGTAAATAAAGATGTAAACTCAATGTTTGTTGGGAAGGCTTCCTTTGTTTTCCATAGTAAGATATATTACAGCAAAAAAAATATTACAGATTTGAGAGAGGATGTAAAATGAATTTTATTTTCCTGCTGGCTATCCAGTCTCATGAGAAAATTCTCTAATATGGTTGCATGAAAACTTTAGGAAGGAGCAGGTTGAAACTCTGGTCAAATCTGTAGTATATTGGCTGTTAGTGGAAACACTTTGGTGGCACTTTCAAAACTTCTTACTCAACTCTGGAACCTCCCTTTTTTGCCCTTCCCCAGACCACAGGAATTCCTCCCATCCTTGGAACCTCATAAAATCATTAAACATCTGGTATTTATTAAACACCCATTGTGTGTAAAATAGCGAGATAGGTGCTAGAGATACAAAGATATTTGGGCATAAAACTCCTTCTTAAGGGAGGAAATAGTGTGCAAAGAGAACAGGTTCCAAGTGATGGCTTTGTTGTTTAATCTCTGTGTGGTCTTGGGTAGGCTGCTTAAACCCATCTGTAAAATGAAGGGATTGGAAGAGATGATTTCCAATGCTCCTCCCAGATTTAAAGCATATGAGATTATGAATGAGTTTACCCCTTAACAAGGGTGAGGGAGAGAGGACTTGACCGTGGTCTGTGCCTAATAAGTGATTATTGAATTGAATAAAAACTTTGATGGAAGAGAGAATGATTCAAGTGTGGGGGGAAGTGTCCTGGCTGTGGGAGCTTTCCCACCTGCCATAATTTAAGGAAAATGTCAAGAAGCAGATGGGGCCAGAGTTCTGTCTTGAAGAAAAGGGAGGAACTCTTTGGAGGTGGGGTGTGGGAAGCACTCTGGGGAGTAAAAACCTTCATGCTGGCAACTCCTGGTATTGACTTCCTTTCTCTTTTTTTCAGGATTCTTTCCTTCCTTTTCCTTCCCTCCTTTTTCTTCCCTCCTTTTCTTTTCCTCCTTTTCCTTCCTTCCTTCCTTTTCCTTCCTTCCTTCCTTTTCTTTCCTTCCCTCCTTCCCTCCTTTTCCTTCCTTCCCTCCTTCCCTCCTTCCTTCCTTTCCTCCTTTCCTCTTCCCTCCTTCCCTCCTTTTCTTTCCTTCCTTCCTTCCCTCCTTCCTTCCCCTCCTTCCTCTCTCCCTCCCTCCCTGCCCACTTGCATTCCCTCCCCTCTCTTTCGTTTTCTGCTATAATATATCACTAGTGTCATTGACACATTTATTCCTTCCTAAAAAGTACCCAAATTTGAAACTGCTGATTCTGTAGAAGATTAGTGTCCACCTCAACCCATATAATAAGTTTGAGCTATATGTATGTAAAGCAAGAATAGTCAATAAGGCCTCATTATTCCTTCTGGATAATTTCTTGTATGTATTGGCAGTTGGGAAGAGGGATGCTGGGGTTGGCTATTAATCTTGGAGAACTGGTCTTTTTGCCCTGGACAGGAGAAGGAATGACAATGAGCCATAATGCTCCCCATAATTGGCCAGGATTTTGTCACCCTATTTACTTACTCATTAAACCTGGCTTGGAGAGGGAGAGGCTAAAATGCAGCTTCAGCAGAAATACAGTGGCTGCCATTATCCTAGAACTTTCTTATGCATCTGTGAAACTGTATAGTTAATTCCCCAGTGGATCTAAGGATTTATTATTTGCATGACCAGAGTGTATCCAGGCTGAGTCACCTTATGTCCATTTTAGCCCTGGAGGTGTTTCCCATTGTCCAGCTTGATCAAGTCTCAAAGGCCCTTCAGCTGTGTCCAAACTTCCCTCCAGCCTGTCTCCTAATCAGCTTTTCCCTGCACCTCAGCTGCCCCCAGGGCTGGCCCTAGGCAAAATGGTGAAGTGGGTGCTCCTCTGCCTTCTACGGGAGCCCGTTAAGCCCTCTCCTACTGGGCCTCCATGCTGGCTAGCTGTCACCTGTTCCTTCCTAAGGACTTAGTTGCGGGAAGAAAAAATATTTGTGTTTTAATTGGATTCCTTGGAAGACCCCAAAGTAAAATCCCATGGTAGAATTACCTCTCTAATAAGCTGACATGACAGGCCCTGGGGGCAGCACGGCATCCTGGGAAACATGTTGGATTTGGAGTCAGAGGACTTGGTCTTTAGTCCTGACTTTTCTGCTTACTACTTGGGTGCCTCTGGGAAATCGCTTAGCCACTCTTTGTCTTTTGCACTTTCTTTGTCTTTAAGATAAATGGGTTAATCTTATTATGTCTCACTCTTCGTGACCCCATTTGGGATTTTCTTGGTAAAAATACTAGAGTATCAGTTTCAATTGATCAACGAGGATCAGAAACAGCTACACCCAAAGAAAGAACACTGGGAAATGAATGTAAACTGTTTGCATTTTGGTTCTTCTTCCCGGGTTATTTATACCTTCTGAATCCAATTCTTCCTGTGCAACAAGAGAACTGTTCAGTTCTGCAGACATATATTGTCTCTAGGCTATACTATGACATATTTAACATGTATAGGGCTGCTTGTCATCTGGGGGAGGGGGTGGAGGGAGGGAGAGGAAAAATCGGAACAGAAGTGAGTGCAAGGGATAATGTTATAAAAAATTACCCAGGCGTGGATTCTGTCAATAAAAAGTTATAATTATTTAAAAAAAATACTAGAGTATTTATTTCCTTGTCCGGTTCATTTTGCAGATGAGTAAACTGAGGCAATCAGGATAATGTGACTTGCTCAGGGTCACACAGCTAGGAAATGTCTGAGGTCGGATTTGAACTCAGTTCCTGACTTGAGGCCTATCCCTTTATCCACTTTACCGTTTTGCTACATGCCATCCCCCCTCAGACTAGATGATCACTAAGGTTCCTTTCAACTTTAAATTTGTGATTCCCACCAGCTTTCAGGGTTAGAGTTAGGTCTTAGCTGCCCATTTAACAGCATTTGAAGAATAGCTTTTTCTTTCTGCCTTTATCAGAGACAATTATAGAATATTTAGATCATCTCGTCCAATCCCTTCATTTTATAGTTTATTTTACAGTTGTGGCTTAGAAAATTTAAATGACTTATCCAAATCCTCACAGCCAGTAAAAACCAGGGCAGGAATTTGAATCCCATATATTGACTTCATTCTCCTAAGATTCTGGTAGTGTTACTCATCCACTAACTGGATGAATGAATAACAACAAACAACAATAATTGAAATTCCTAGTGCTTTTATGTGTATTACTTCATATTTCGGATTTTATTCTAACTTTATGGATGAAGAAAATGGAGATAAAAAAGTTAATTGACTTGTGTCACATAGCTAAATTAATAAATGTTTCAGGTGAGATTTGGAAGTCAATCTGAGTGTAAGCACTCAGTCCATTCTGCCTATTACAGTCTGTCTCTCTAGATATCATCAGGCCTGAGGAACACAGACCAAGGTCATGGATAATTGAGACAATTAACTGGATTCTCTATTTCTGGGGACCTTGGGAGTCAGAGAAAATGAGATAATGGATGTCTCATAACCACTGACCAATCTAGATCTACACTCCCCTGCATTTGAGGTTTGACAATACCTTAATTTGCATTTATGTAGAAAAACTTCTGTAACAGACTAGGATGGGGTGCTTAAATTCTGGTAGTTAACATCTGATTTCACCTTTTGTCCTAAAAAAAAAAAACTGCTTGGAACAGAACCCAGTTTTTTTGAGGTCAGGCTGTATTCAGACCATGGGTGTTATTTCTCCTTTTTGCTTGAAAAATTCAGCTTCATATTGTGTCTGCGCAAATACCAGTAAGACAGCCTTTTTTTTTTTTTTTTTTTTTTTTTTTCTGACCGACCTCTTCTTCCTTGTTGGTCACTGCCTTCTCAGTTTCCCTGTCTTGAGTTCCATAATGGGATGGGATGGTCTAGAAAAGAAAGTTAATCCGGAGGCATTATAAATAAATGGACCAGTAATCTAGCAAACAGTAACTTGCTTCCCAGCAAACCGGGGTTAAGTCTATGATTATAATTAAAATAATCAACCCAAGAAATAGAAATCTGGAGCACAAATGGGCCAACTGGGGGAGCATTGAAAACAGAGCTCTTAAACAGCTAGGCAACCAGAATTTCTCAAATGCCTATTATTTGCCAGGCACTGAGCTAAGCATTTATATATTTCTTTTGCTCCTCACAACCCTTTGGAGAGGTAAGTACTATTATTATACATTTTTGTAATTTTACTGTTGAGGAAACTGAGGCAATCAGGGTTAAGTGACTTGCCCAGGGTCACACAACTAGTAAGTGTCTGAAGACAGATTTTAATTCAGGAAGACTCCTGGCCCAGTATTCTCCACAGCATTACTTAACTGCTCATGTAATAATGATAGGTTATGATAAACTAACCAGAAGGGATTTTATAAGGTATACATATTCTGGTGTGCCTTGGACTAGGTAAAGCAGCATAGTTAAAAGAGTAGTGTATTTTGAGTCAGGGAATGTGGATTCAAATTCTGATTCTACTTGAGCCTAAGCAAATCAATTTCTATGCACCTCAGTTTCCTTTTTTGTAAAATGTGAATTTGAGTACTTTAGTTCTGAGTACGGTGATGCTTTTTGGATATTGTGTAGTGATCTATGTAGAAAAGGTCCTAAGCAGAACCTTAGTTTGATATGTCTCCCTTAATATTACATTATTCATAAGAATAAATTCTTATGAAATTTATTTTCCAGATCATTTATTTTACACTACCTGGCCCCCATGCCTGGAATGTTTACCCCTTCACCTCTCCCTCCATCTCTTTCATTTCCCAATTTCCTTCCAGACTCAGCTTAAAACGCACCTGTTTCAGGAGGCCTTCCCCAGCTACTAAGGCCTTCCCGCTTTGAGTCCTTTCCCATTACTCTATGGATATCTAATATCCACTATGTTGTTTATTTGGTTTTCTCCTCATTTGAAAGTAGGTTACCTGAGGACAGGTAAGTGGATAGAGTGCTAAGTCTGAAGTCTAAAAGACTCATTTTCCTTAGTTCACATCTAACCTCAGACACTAACTAGCCCTTTGACCCTGGACAAATTTACCTCAGTTTGCTCCTCTGTAAAATGAGCTGGAGAAGGAAATGACAAATCACTCCAAGAAACTCCAGAAGAGTCAGCAAGAGTTGGGTACAACTAGAAAAAAAAAAAGAAAAAATCTATGGGCAGGGATTGTGGGTTTTTTTGTTTGTTTTTTGTCATTGTTTTGTGTTCCTTAGTGCTTAGCATTTTGCCTGGCTCATCCTTAATAAATGCATATTTACTTGACTTTACTTTGACTTTTAGCATTTAATCATATAAACCCATGTGTTGATTGAAGGCAGTGAACCAGGTTCAGTATGGAATATTTATAATGATAATAATGAAAAATCTTGTTGCTTATTTCTATCTTTAGTTTCCTTGCCAACTCTAACTTAATGAGGCATGGAACATAGAACAGATTTATTACACACAAGAAATGATGCAAAAAAGATCTGAGTTTTGCTAATAGCTATGAAAATTCCTCCCTCTAGCGATCTGTCCCTTTCCTAGGCCCTGTTCTAGATTTATGGTACCATTCTTAGCTCGAGACACTCCCAATGTGGGGAAAGAAATTGAAGTTTCTAGGGAACAAAATAACCCACTTCTATGGTGAACTCCATCTTCCTCAGGGACTTAAACCATCACCCCAGACTTAGAGAGCCATTAAGGCTCAAGCAACGTTACTAGATTATTTAGAAACCTTATACTTTGGGTAGGTCCTGATTTCCTTAAGGACCCACACTCCACATGACTCACAGCAACAGTGCAATGCATGAGCTATTTATTATTTGATTTTACTTCCTAGAGTTCCTTGGAACCCATTAGTGTAGTCTAACTTTCTTATTATTTGGTTGTTATATCCAGCATCCTATGCTATCAAGGGATGGAAATTAGGCCTCTCCATTAAAACTGACAAGTCTACAATGTTTTCCCTGCTTGCTTTCCTCAAGGCTGGCCAACATATTCACAGTTTTTTATTAGTCCTATCACCCTCCCCAGTGACACACAAACAGATTAGTCAGGTGGCCACCAAAATCTCCACCTCTCTTTTATCTTCCAAAACCCTCTAGTTCTCAATTTCTCAGTCCAAATCAGGGTAACTAAATTTTATGGATTTCTTTTGTCCTCTCACTCCATTTTCCCCCTCTTCCCCTCAAGCTCTAAATTTTGCAAAATAATTCAAATTTCAGATAAGCTGAAAAAAAAAAGACACTAGAAACACACTGCAGGAAAAAAGGGCAAAGCTGGCTATCTCTGCACAAATTTCTACTGCTATGGCAAAGTTCATATTCTTATTACAGTTATATACCTTTTTCTATTTTCTATATATATATGCTCTTGATTTCTCTAGTTAGAGAATAAGCTCTAGGGTGGCAGGCACATTGTTTTATACTACTGTTGTGTAACTTCTCAGTTCATAATAGCCACCTAGTAAATACTTATTAGACTTTAGAAATCAGAAGCAAGAGGAGAATTGGCTGTAGCTTGGGCCTTTATTCTCCACTGAGAATATTAGATCCATAACTGAACTAACTCTCTGTGAGTAGGTAATAAATTTCAGAGTGCCAGAATGCTTATATCTTTTTTTCCCCTTGGGACTCCAAAGTGATTTTTATTTTTTCCCATTGTTTGTGTGTGCTTTCTCTGAAATTTATTTCAAGTAAGCTGAGATGTAAATTTATTTAAAGTAAACTCCTTAGGGAGGATCATAGCATTTTCCTGCTGCATTTTAAGGGTCAAACATTTTAATATTATTAACAAGAATAGGGAATAACTCAACTCTAAAGATTTAGAAATTTACTTAGCACTTTTGCTTTTTTGCTGATAAGAATAATATTAAATAGTGTATTTGAGCTTGAAACAACTTCAAAAAAAGATTTTGTGGACATATACAAAATATTGTTTTAGTTTTCAAAAATTAAGCATCTCTTAAGAACACATTATTTATATAGAAATGACTGTCATCTATTTAAATATAATGAACCCAGAGGAAGATTGAAGAGAAAAGTCAAAAGGCTAAAGTTGAAATTCATGTTATATTTGCAATTCTTTAATTAGAAATGTCATTCCATTAAACAGAAAGTTAACACTTTGCCTTTTAAGAAAGTAACAAGGAAAGTTGTGGGAAAAGAGAGGAAGAATATTTTGAGAAATTAAAGGCAAAACCGAAAATTATCAATAAATCTTTAAAAATAATGATAATAATAGCAAAGCAACATCTTTCAGATACAAATCTAATTTCATCTCTCTTAAAAAAGTGAATTTTCTAGAATTTTCAAAAGACTGAATATATTCCACTTATCACAAAGAGGAAAAGGATGTTAAAAATAGCTTTTATTTAAAAAACTAAACTTTTCACATAAATTTGGAGACAAGTGAAATTTTGATTTAAATCAGTTTCATATTCAAGCCAGTTTCATATTTATAATATAAACTTATTAACAATTAAGTAAAGAAATTCCTTTGTAGTTCTAACTTTGGATACTTTTGAGGGAGAACTTTTAGAATGAGTCAATAGTATCAATTAAAAAAAATAATTTACTTTGTCTTGGCAAGTGGAAAGAGTAGTTAGGTTGAGATTTTGCTGTAAACCATGAGATTATAGAATGGAGGCATTCAGGTTCATAACACTACAAGTTGGCCCCAGGTAAAGCTGAGACATATTTATTTAGTAATAGCAAAATATGATATATAAATATATAAAAATAAAAAATCTTATATTCTTTAGGTATTCTTTTTTAAAAAATTAAAAAAGCACATCCATCTATCATTGTTATTAGAATTGGGCACAAAATTTAGTTGCTTTAGGATGTCCTTTGCTAAACAGTAGGTGGTGGATTCTGAAGCATCTCATTATTCTTATTCTGTTGCATGCGTCTTAAGCCTTTGAGCTAGAAGGTAGAATTTAATCAGACATTTCATGAGCATCTGAAGATTTTCATTGAATAGACTGGCATTTGCAGAAGACTCAGGAACCAAGACAACTTCTTTAGGAGTCTTCTATTTTGGCAATCAATTTTGAGGCTATAGTCTTTCTGATTCCCATGTAATATTAAGGAGTCTTTAAACTCCCAGGAAACTTTAGAACAGTAAAGTCAGGATCCTTAACCTGGAATCCATAGAGTTTATGAATTTGAATGGGATTTTTTTTTTTTTTTACTAATCTCTAACTAAAATTTAGCATTTCTTTCAATTATGGATTAAAAAAAACATTATTCCAAGAAAAGATCCATAAGCTTTATCAGGTCTCTAAAGAAATTTTTTAAGATACATATAAAAAAGATAAGAATTTCTTTCTTAAAGTCAGTCCAAAATCTGGAGATTAAATAAGAAGTGTAGTGTGGCCGATTAGCTTGGCCTGTTTTAAATTATTAATCATTATTTAATTCTAATATGTAATTACAATTACATTAATTATTTTATTAGTGATTATTTTAATTATTATTTAAGTTATAGATGCTTTAATTATTTTATTTAATTATTTAAATTTAATCATTTAATTACAGGTGCTTTATATTGTACAAAGTACTTTTCTCTCTTTGGAGAACGAACATCCTAGTCACTCATACTTCAAACTCTGAAGTCATCTTTAACTCTTCCCTCTCCTTCATTTTCCACATTCAATTAGTTACCAATTTCTACTATTTTTTTTCTTAACCATCTTTTCCCTTTATCTCTCATTCCCCATTCACCCTTTTAGCAGCCTTCTCCCTCTACGCTTGCAATGTTCATCTCCTGCTGGTGAACCTCAATTTGAGAAAGGATCTAGATCAGCCATCCTTTATTCTCCTTTACAACTATCTGCCTCCACTTTCACTTATCAGCTCTTTTGAAAAATTACTGATCACATTTTTATCCAGAGTCAACTAGTGTTAAAGTACTCGCAAAATCAGGAATTATGATCAAGTTTAGCTCTCTAATTCTTTTTGCTCCTAACCCCAAAATTTAGAACAGTTCTTGACACATAATACAAATTTAATAAATGCTTATCTTGATTTATTATCCTGGGTTAGGCTTTCATTTCTTCTTGCCTAGATTCCCAACTGCTCTTTTTTCTTCTAGTCTATCCATTCTTCTTTCCATCCTTGACTTTACTGACTGAATAATCTGTTTTTAATGCTTTGTCATTTCTTTGCTTAAACATTTAGTGACTCCCCTTTGTTTATCTAATAACATATAAATAACTGGGGATGACATTTTAAATCTTCCATACTTTGTCTTCAATCTATTTTTCCAGTTTTGTCTCATATCACTTCCTTTCACTAATTCTATATTTTGGCCAAACTCTACCATAATATTTTTGTTCCTCTGTTCTTTCCCAGCTCTATGATTTTATTCATTCCTGCCTCCCCTCCTCCCACATCTCATTCTTGAAATGACGTTTTCTCTTTCAACTTTGATTTTTGATGCATTACAATTCAAATGTCACCTTCTCCATTAAATTTTCTGAGACCTTTTATTTCCCTCAAAGTGATCTCTTTTTCATCTTCAAGTTTCTCAGAGTACTTTGCCTAGACCTTGAGTTGTCTTTGTATCCCTAATATTTTGCAAAGTCCCTACTACATACTAGGTGCTTAATAAATGCTTTTTTCTGGTTAATTTGTCTCTTTTATACATATATTCTTATTTTAAAATGTTAGGATACACACACACACACACACATACACACACACACACACACACACACAAAATCTTTTTTTACATATTTCCATGAGTCATATAGGAGAGAAAAATCAGACAAAAGGGAAAAACCACAAGAAAGGGGGGGGGAAAGAAGGGGGAAAACAAGTGAAAATAGTATGCTTTGATCTACATTCTGTTTCCATACTTCTCTCTCTGGAGGTAGATGGCATTTTCCATCAAAAGTTTATTGGAATTACCTTGGATTACTGAATTGCTAAAAAAAGAGCTAAGTCTATCATAAATGATCATTGCACAATCTTGCTATTATATGTACAATGTTTTCTTAGTTCTGATCACTTCACTCAGCATCAGTTCAGTCTTTCCAGGTTTTCTGAAATCAGCCTGCTCATCATTTCTTATAGAATAATAATATTCCATTACTTTCATATACATCGGCAAGGTTTTCACCTTACTGGGCCTCTGACTCTCATTTATTAAATCTAGAGTTAGACATCAAGATCCTATTTGGTTCTAAATATTTGGATGATGTGTCCAAGATCACACAAGGAATTAAGTTATTTCAAGATAATATCCTTTGTACTTTAACTTGCATTTCATATCAAATTATGTCCCTTAGCCATTCCCCAATGGAGGAGCATCCACTCCAGTTTCCAGTTTCTAGCCACCACAAAAAGAGTTGCTACTAACATTTTTGCATATGTGGGACCTTTTCCCTCCTTTATGATCTCTTTGGGAGATAAGCCCAGTAGACACGCTGCTGAATCAAAATGTATGCATAGTTTTATAGCCCTTTGGGGATATTTCCAAATTGTTCTCCAGAATGGTT
This sequence comes from Sarcophilus harrisii, assembly GCF_902635505.1. Taxonomy (NCBI): domain Eukaryota; kingdom Metazoa; phylum Chordata; class Mammalia; order Dasyuromorphia; family Dasyuridae; genus Sarcophilus; species Sarcophilus harrisii. Next base: position 369,631,356 of record NC_045428.1, read on the forward strand.
GGATCCATTCACAGTTCCACCAACAATGTATTAGTGTCCCAGTTTTGCCACATCCCCTCCATCATTCATCATTATCTTTTCCTGTAATCTTAGACAATCTGAGAGGTATGAGATGGTACCTCAGAATTGTTTAATTCACATTTCCCTAATGAAGAATAATTTAGAACATTTTTTCATATGACTATAGATGGCTTTAATTTCTTTACCTGAGAATTGTTTGTTCATATCCTTTAACCATTTGTCAATTGAGGCATATTCTTCTTTCATAATTATTGATGTTCATTCTTTATCCCCAGGAGATTGTAGGTTGTAAGCTCCTTGACTGTAGGGTCTCTGGTATGTTTTATCTTCTCAGAATTCTTGTCCCTTGTGCATAGTAAGATAGTAAGTGGAAAAGAGCATTGGATTGCTTGGGTTCAAATAACATCATTACCAGTTACTCTCTCTATGACCTTGACAAGTGTCTCATTTGTTAAATCGTGGGAGTTAGACTTCTGAGATTCTATCCAGTTTTAAATATTTTGTATGATGTGTATAAGATAACACAATGAGTAAGTTATTTCAAGACAATATCCCTTGTACCTTAACTTGCATTTCAGATCAAATTATATTCCTCATGGCAAAAGGAACTCCAAAAAGAAAAGAGGACAATTTCTTTTTTTTTTTTTTTTCCAGAAAGGGAAGGACATGGGAAGCCAGCTGCTAATCAGAGCAGGTGTGTCCAAACAAAGGCAGTCCTCCATTCACAGGTCTTTTGGGAGGAGATGTTTGTTATTTATTGTGGACTTAAAGTCCTATAATATAGTTAGTTTGCTTGAGTTTTTTTTTTTTTTTTGGCCTTTTGCCCAGAAATCTTGTTGGCTTTTATCATCTGGGTAATTGTTTTCCCATATTTATGAGGCATTGAATGCTGAAAAATTTAATTTCCATCTTCCAAGTAGAAAAGGAAATTTCCATGAAGACACTAAACGACTTGTTCTTAATATCTAGTTCAGTGGTTTATGGAAATTGTCCATCATGAATCATCATGTTGCTTAAAATTAAGGGGGTTTCAAAGGCAAATTTTTGGGGAAATATCAGCCTTCTCTGGATTGTTGAATCCTATTCAAGATCTGGGATGGTAGATCTTTGTTCAGAGAGAGTTCAGTGGTGGGGAAGGCCACCAGACAGCTGACACATGGAAACTCAATTTTCTATCTCTCTGAACTTAAGGATTTTTTCCCTTTTTAATCAGACAATCAGGAGAGGTTTGGTGTCTCATTACCAGACTCTTAAGTCATCTGTTCTTTCTGGCATTATGTTTCTGTGACGATTCTGCTACTTTGGTTAGGGTTATAATATAAAAGAAGTTGGGCTATCAACTCCTTATCCTCATGCTGTGCTTTCTTATCTCAAGGCCTTGCACATCAGAGCCACTTATTTATTCATGGGGTGGGAGCAGAGGAAGGCCCTAAGTATCATGCTGTGATCTATCCTTCTTGGGTTAGTGGTCCAAGGTCCTGCCCTGTTTACTTCTGGGGTCATTTCCCAGTATAACCAGCAATACCCTTGAGAGTGGCTTGGTAAATGGGGACACCTGCCCCAGTGGAATCTAGATGGAAGCTTATATTTCATTCTCCTCCTTATTCCCTTCATGCGATACTAAGCAGCTGCCAAAAGAAAAACCCTTTAATCATACTACTCGTGGCCATCATTCACTCTGGTGACCTAAGGGTGATAGGTTATATTCATTTTCTGACTAGAGGATATTTTTCTGCCACAGTTGGTGCTCATGAGAGGTATGAATTACATGATTTCTTAATGTTCTTTATATTTTTTCTTATATTTAAATCTCCCCATATAGCTCTGCCTGCAGCTTGTTGCTTGGGTTCTGTGCTCAACAAAAGAGATTTAGCTGATATTCAGATAGAAACTAGCTCCTGAACACTGAAGTTGAACTGTTACCACTCTTGGAAGAGTACAAATAATGCCTTTTTTTCTTTTAAGGCAGAAGATGAGGGAACAGCTAAATAGCTATTTTGTCTTAGAAAGACTGCAGTCTTTATGGTGCCTTACACAAGAGGAATCACAGAAGGGTCAACTGTTCTGTTCCTTGGTTTGGGCAGTTTATCCATTAAGTCATAAAATTAAATAGGCATATCCTTGAAAAACCCTTGTACTTACTTGCTATCTTGGGTGAGAAACCTGTCAGCCAAGCTCTTTTGGCCTTTGCTTGTGATGCACTACTTCTAATTATTTTTGGATATTTTTCAGTGTTCTGACTTCCAAAACATCATTGTTTTAGAATTTTTTAGTCATCATGTGATAACTCAGTGGTCATTGTTTGGATTTGAATCAGTCTTCACATTTCTAGCTTTTTTTTTTTTTTAATATGGACAAGTCATTTAATTTCTTTGAGTTTCAGGCCACACTCTAAATCTTAGTAAGTTTTAGCTCTAATAGTTATCCCTTCCACAGACTTTCCTCATCATGGTTTTGCTATATTGTGGATTTCCATAAGAAATTAAATAGGAGTTTTGGGGAAGTTTTAAAGAAGCAGCAGACAACATGTGAAGGTCAGTGGATGACACAGAAAAAGTTTAGAAACTCAGAAATGCATAAAATAGATGTATAGTATTATATAACATCAATCCAAATTTTGTAATAAGATACTGTAAGCACCCCATAAAAGAAGAAGAAAAAAAATCAGATTTCTTCTCTGGTATGAAGAGAAGGTCAAAAAATTTTACACAGATTTTCCAGATTGTGTGAACATTGTACCCCTAACCCACTCCTCCCACTCCCCAGCATGGGGGAAGGGATAATCATATTGCAAAGGTGCTTCCACACTTAGAAATCACCAATGTTGTCAATTTATGGAGAATATATAAGTGTTTAGTAACAAATCTACCTGGAGAAGAAATGACTTTCTTTGATCTTATTTCTCTTTTTGGATGCCTCTGCTATGCTTTTCAAGGTTTACCTTGTGCCTTTTGACATTTCCAAAGAAGAGATTATTTGTATCATATTTATACATTAAACTGAGCTATTTCAGCTTTCACATTCCTGTGGATTCTTTCCCAACCATTGTCTTCCTTTGAATGATACATGTTGGCAGGCTGAATGACGATGATATCTGCTTGTTTGGGCATCTCAAATGCAGCTTTTCCTTACAATTCAGTTCACTCAGTCTTTGTTTGCATAGTCTGTCTAAGTCTGTTAATGTTGGTCATTAGATGGTGAATAAGGAAGGTAGCTGCTAGTCAGAAAGCCTATGTTACCAAATATTTGCTCTGGATAGGAATATTGTCACATGGATGAACCGAGCTATTCTTTGTAACAAATCATTCATTTTTTATGATGAAAATTAAAAATGTTAAGTCCTAAGAAGTAAGAAGTTGTCCAAAATCATAATGAAGGTATGGTAGAATAAATTAATCATTTGAAATATAAAGGAGGTTTTCATTTAATGTCTAGAGGAAGTTTCTTAGAGAGCCAAAGCCCAGAAGAAATTACAGTAAGATTGAAGGAAATCTTGTAAGGGAAAGTCAGAATTTTGAAAATTTAAGTTTTGATATTCTAATGTTCATTCCAATTCAATCTACTATCTCTCTCTAAGGTAGCATAGAAAGATGATAATTATCCAAAGATTCTTTAAAAAAAACTGATTTGACTAGAGCAGTAGTTTTCCAAACCTTTTGATCATAGGACACCTTTACATTCTTAAAAATGATTTAGGAGCTCAAAAAGCTTTTGTTTATGTGGATTATATTTATTGAAACTAAGTTTTTAATAACATTTATCAATTCATCTAAAATAACAGTAATGAAACTATTTTGTTAACATAAATAACATTGTTTATTAAAAATACTATTTTTTCCAAAACAATGTAGTAAGATGAATGACTTTTTAAAAAATATTTTTGCAAATCTCTTTAATGTGCGACTTAATCGAGTTCAGTAGGATTCTTATATCTGCTTCTACTTGCATTCTATTTTATATGTTATTTTGGTTGAAGTAAATGTAGGAAAACTGATCTTATACAATTAGAAAAGGGAGTAATAGTTTAGTGGGCAAACAATATCTTAATTTTATTAGTTGAGCTCAAGGACACCTAGAAAGGAGGCATCTATCAATGGATAGAATTCTGGGCATGAAATCAGTTAAGACCTGAGGTCAAATCCAACCTCAGACACTCACTAGCTCTGTGATTCTGGGTAAATCATTTAATCTCTATTTGCCTTAATCCACTAGAGAAGGAAATGGCAAACATCTCCGGTATCTTTGCTAAGAAAACACCATATGGGATCACAGAGAATTAGACACAACTGAACAACTAAATAACAATAACACCCTGAAAAGTTTTCTGAATCAGCATACCTTGTAAACCTCTGGGCTAAAGGACAATTAAATAAAAATTATGTTTTGTCTTTAATCAGAACTTTACAACCCCTTAGTTCAAACCTTACTGTAAAAGCCCACTAAATCCTCTAAAATCTACTCAATAAATAGTTAGCTACATTTTGTTCAGAAATCTTCAAAAGTAAACCCACTATCTCAAAAGGAATACCTATAAAAGATAACTTTATATTTATAAGTGATGCAAATCAAGATGATATTATTACTAAAGAGTACAAAGGGACACTCCCACAGTACAATAAGTTCGGTTCATAAAGGAAGCAGTACCCTCTAAGAGCCTTTGTGTCTCCCAAATCATGTTTATCTCTAGATGTTTGTTAAGCTGGAGTTAGTTAATTTTTTTCATCATTTTCTAGTATGTAGACTACAGCCAATAATAGATGCATTAAAATAACTAGTAGTTTCAAAGTTTGGGCTTCCATCCAGTTCCTCACACTGTATTCAACTTCTAACAGAATTAATGGTCTCTTTCTATCCTAAGCTACCCTCAAGCAAGTTCTTTGCATGGAAGCTTCTGCTTTATTCTTGCCCCAGAAATTCAGCTCGTTGAGGGACTACATCCCTCCCTCTCTCTCTTCCTCCTTCCCTCCCTCTCTCTCTTCCTCCTTCCCTCCCTCCCTCTTTTCCTCCTTCCCTCCCTCCTTCCCTCCCTTCTTCCCTTCCTCCCTCCCTTCCTTCTTCCCTCCCTCTCTCTCTCCCTCCCTCCCTTCCTTCCTCTTTTAAAATACATACACTAAGGAAAAGAGGTTTATTGAAAGAAGAAAGAAAACCACTTCTATGAATGGAAAATTAGGCTTTAGTTTTCCCTAAAGAAATCAGAAAATAATCTGTTCAGTTGTTTCTAGGATTTAAAGCTGAAAGATGATCTATGACAACACCCTAATTCTACAAATAAGGAAACTGAGGTACAGACCATCATGTAATGAGGATTATCATAGCATGCTTCCAGAGGCAAAAGATATAGCTCAACAAATAACTCTTGTATTTGTAGCAAGGGTTGTATGTGGGCGTGCTGTTTTACCTATCAAGATTATACATTTCTACAGAGATCTGCCAAGATTTGGCTTGCAGGGAGGCAAGAAGAGAGACATCTCTGGCATCTCTTCCCTCCAAGGGAGACTTTGATTCCTGCCAAAAGGGAAAGCAGGAAATTGGGGCCAGAGGGTTATTCTCCTTTTTTGAGAGAGAAAGAGAGAGAGAGAGAGGGAGGGAGGGAGGGAAGGTAGGGGAGGATAAGTGAGTGAGTACTGGGCTATAATCTATTCTTCTAAATATTATTAGCTTAGGGGATATGATTTTTAGGTTCAAGCTGAGTTCTTGATCACTGTTCTTTAATGGCAAAAGGAAAACCCCTAAGCACTATATCCAAAGTTTTTCATTTTTTCCAGATGCTAGTCCCACAATGAACACATGTACAAAGAAATCCATTTATCCAAATTAATAGCAAAACATACTAAAATATACTAAGCAACACATAGAATTAATGACTGACAATTACTACTACTGCT